>NW_027464623.1:0-117500 GCF_043290135.1 Rhipicephalus microplus
AAGGAGCCTGCAGGCTCAAGTTTTGCCGACATCAAAGTTTTTGAATTGGAGACTTCTCTATTCGAAGTTGCCTCTGTTAGCTGAGCTTTTGCAAGTGTGGTTTCCGCCCTGCCTCCGTCACCCAAAGCAGGGCAAAAAAAAAAAAAAAGTTTGGCGCGGGAAACTTTCCTGGGGAGGGGGGAGGTAGAGAGCTAAATACGACCGACTGTGAATACGAAGGAGATGATGGCTCTCGACTCTGGTTCATTTTAGCCATATTCACGAAAGATGCGAGTATTTCTCTCTTACGTGAGGTACATGCAACAGCGGACCCATCGGCATACTTACCAGAGTTTGAACACTGCTTGCTTAAACTGCATTATGTCATTTCTGAATGACAGGGACTGAAACGTAAGATGACGATGATAAACTGTAGGGGCCTTGTAGCATGGAAAGTACTGAAGAAGCTGGTGGATTTTCGCTTAGATACCTTAGTAATGTAGACTTGCATTCTTGCTCGGTCTCTAGGTGTGAGGAGTGTAAGGGGTGGGCCTTGTGATGCCTGTGGGCTGAAGGCCGAATTCACGTGTGATCAGTAATCTCCTTTGAGAAAGTAGTGATGGCCATTTCTTCGTCACTAGCATTTGCACTATCACATATAGCTGCAGTTTTGTTACAAATTATTCCGATATGAGCAATTTTGTGAATATGAATCCGTATATGTGCTTCACTCCAGCAATAACGGAGCGTTCTCCTCGAGTGACTCACTTTAGTGCGGCACGGCGTTAGCTCACGAGATCATTGCAATTTTCGCAGCAATTAGTGAGGTGTTGGGCTGTAGTGAATTGGCATTACTATGAGGAGGGTGACGATTTGCTTGCAGTGAACCTAGAGCGGTTCGTTATCATATGTGAGTGAGTGAGCCGTATAACTGCCGAACGGGCATATCAGACACACAGGTCCACAATTCAAGTGCTTGAAAATATAGAACGAGTAAATTATATTGCAATTGTGATGGACATGTTGAAATTAGGCATGCTACATTTAAAAGAAAGTAATAGACAGTTGTAGTATACCGGGCTTAGCGGGACAGCGGGCTTACCGTGATGGCGGGATTGAAGTTCGCATGCGCAGATACGTACGTTACCCGTGTCGCTTACCATACGCGTGCTATTTTTCAGGTTTAACGTTACTGTGTTAGCGTGGTGTATGTAGTATGCGTAAACATGGCTGCTTTTTGGACGCCCACTTCAAAGTGATTTTGGCGTAGCTGTTGAATCACTTCGTACGCAGCACACGGCGGTTTAAAATGACATTGCTTGCCTTCAGTTAGCTTCGATGACCGGCTATTACAGATAAGCCAACGTAATTTTTGAGATAGCTTCCCATTCCAAACCTCTTTAGGCCTAACTAGAACATAGATATAAACAAAGTGGAAACATAAACGTTTTCACATTTGGTGCGTGGTTCTTACTTATTTTTTATTACTGATGTAAAGAGGTTTATTGGGCGAACCAAACGGGCAGGTCGGAGATTGGAGATAGCGACAGAACGAGGAAGATGGAGGAGCTCGAGCGCCGATCTCGTGGTGCCTTATTCTGCGATGATGCTTGCTGTTTCCTTTTGTTATCATCATTCCTTCATTATAATTGCCCCCGTCGAGAAAGATCAAGCCATCCTGGCGATCTAACAAGTAGGAACGAGCGGGTAGAAGTACGGCTTCAAGCGGTCCACGTGAACAATGTCGTGTCCACGCCGACGATGGTGACCGGGTGGCGTAAGCGGTTCGATGGCGTAATTGACGGGCGATGTGCGCTCTAGCACGCGGTATGGGCCATGGTAATTTGAAAGTAGCTTGGTAGACAAACCAGGTGCACAGGGTGGTACATACAGCCATACAAGGGTTCCAGGGGCGAACTTGGCGGCAGCAGGGTGGTCGTCATCGCGGGCCTTTTTCTGGCGTTGCTGGTCAGCCGTAGTAAACTGCTTCGCTAGTTGGCGGCATTCTTCGGCGTGACGGGTGGCTTCAGACACGGTCGTGCACTCGGATACATCTGGTGCGTATGGCAGCAAAGTGTCAATTGTGTGCGATGGTTGACGTCCGTATAGAAGGTAGAATGGAGAAAAGCCGGTGGTGACTTGGGTAGCGGTGTTGTACGCGTAGGTCGCAAATGGAAGAACCAGGTCCCAGTTCGTTTGGTCAGATGCCACATGCGTCGCGAGCATGTCACCCAGGGTCCGATTAAACCGCTCAGTCAGGCCATTCGTCTGAGGGTGGTAAGCAGTACTCATCCGGTGTACAATATGACACTGACGGAGAAGTGCTTGGATTACGTCGGATAGAAATACACGGCCCCGGTCACTGAGGAGCTCGCGAGGAGGCCCGTGACGCAACACAAACCGATGGAGGATGAAAGATGCGACGTTCTGAGCGGTCGCCGTAGGAAGAGCAGCGGTTTCGGCGTACCGTGTCAGGTGATCTACAGCAACGATAGCCCACCGGTTACCTGCTGTGGTCAATGGCAGTGGTCCATAAAGGTCGATTCCGACGCGATCGAATGGGCGGTCAGGGCACGCAAGCGGCTGTAGTGGAGCTGCTCCTGCATTCGGTGGCTGTTTTCGTCGCTGACACTCGTGGCAGCCGCGAATAAACTGTCGAACAAAAGTAAACATCCCACGCCAGTAGTACCGCTTCCTTAAACGCTCGTAGGTCTTGAAGAGACCGGCGTGAGCGCATTGCGGGTCGGAGTGAAATGATGCACAGATTGTAGAGCGCAGCTTTCGGGGAATAACGAGCAGCCACTTCCTGCCGTCTGGTGAGTAATTGCGCCGGTACAAGAGGCCACCTCGAATGGTGAAGTGCGAAGCCTGGCGTCGCATTGCTCGAGTGATGGGAAGTGTCGGTACCCCAGATAAGACGTCCAGAAGCGAAGTTATCCATGGATCGTCGCGCTGTGCAGAGGTCATTGTGTCGATGTCAAGAGCGGACAGCGCGTGTTCCATAGAAGATATAGAGGCAGCCTCAGTCGACAGTGGTGATCGCGAGAGCGCATCAGCATCAGCATGTTGGCGGCCGGAACGGTACACGACGCGGATGTCATACTCTTGAAGTCGCAGAGCCCAACGAGCAAGGCGACCTGATGGATCCTTCAGCGACGACAACCAACATAAGGCATGATGGTCTGTAACTACAGCAAAGGTGCGGCCATATAAGTATGGGCGAAATTTCACAATTGCCCAAAGTATGGCTAAGCACTCTTTTTCGGTAACACTGTAGTTTACCTCAGCCTTGTTGAGCGTTCTGCTGGCGTAGGCGACGACATACTCAGGGGATCCAGGCTTTCGTTGAGCGAGAACTGCACTGAGACCGACACCGCTGGCGTCTGTATGGATTTCAGTTGCAGCCGTGGGATCATAGTGGCGCAATATAGGCGGTGATGTCAGGAGACGGCGAAGAGTGGTAAATGCGTGATCACATTCGGAAGACCATGATGAGATGTCGTTGGCACTGCTTAAAAGTTGGGTCAAAGGGGCAATTATGGAGGCAAAGTTGCGCACAAACCGACGAAAGTAGGAGCACAATCCTACGAAGCTGCGTAACTGTTTTACAGTCGTTGGTTTGGGGAATTCAGCAACAGCGCGTAGTTTTGCCGGGTCGGGAAGAACACCATCCTTTGATACGACGTGACCGAGAATGGTGAGCGTCCGTGCAGCGAAGTGGCATTTCTTTAGATTCAGTTGGAGCTGCGCATTCTTCAGACACGTGAGGACATGTTTCAGGCGTACAAGGTGTGTTGCGAAATCGGGTGCAAAGACGACGATATCGTCGAGGTAGCAGAGGCATATGTTCCATTTCAAACCCCGCAAAACCGAGTCCATCATGCGCTCGAATGTGGCCGGCGCATTGCAGAGGCCGAAGGGCATGACATTGAACTCATATAGCCCGTCCGGTGTCACGAATGCTGTTTGTGGACGATCACCATCTGCTAAGGGCACCTGCCAATACCCCGAACGCAAATCTAACGACGAAAAAAACTCGGCAGCTTGTAAGCAATCAAGGGCGTCATCAATCCTGGGCAAAGGGTATACGTCTTTGCGAGTGATCTTATTTAAGCGTCTGTAATCAACGCAGAAGCGGATTGCACCATCCTTCTTCTTAACAAGAACGACAGGTGATGCCCATGGACTTTGGGAAGGTCGGATAACGTCGGGCTTGAGCATATCGTCAACGTGTTCGGTGATAACCTGACGTTCTGTGGCGGAAACACGGTATGGTCGCTGTCGTACTGGCGCGTTGGAACCTGTGTCGATGCGGTGGAAAAAACTGGGAGTTCGGCCAAGGGTAGGTTGAGCAACGTCAAAGGATTCACGAAACTGGTAGAGCAGCTGAAGGAGCTCAGAGCGTTCAGGTGGCGATAGTCCGTCGGCAATCGATGAATCGAAAAGCTCGCAAGGTGGTATATTGGAAGGGTTGAGGGCACTTATGGCGTGGTAGTCACCGGAACAATCTGGCGGCATGGTAAAAATTTGTTCTTTATCAATGGCATGCACGTGTCCAAGAGATTCACCTTGAAACAGTTCAACGGGATACGGAAGGGGATTGATGAGGCAAAAAGCACTGTTTCCTTCAGAAATAGAGAGGGTTGAATAAGGCAGAAGAAGTGATCTTCGACTAAGGAAGAGGCTTGATGGCTCAAAGAATGCAGCTTCGTTCCTAATGCCGTCACAGAACACGGGGAGCAACACAGCTGCTGTCGGAGGAATTTCAGTGCCTTCTTTGACGACGAGTTTGTGTACGGCGGGCTGAATGCGGCTGGTTGGTTGGTCGTAAAACGGGAAAAGTTCAAGCTCCGATCTTGCACAATCAATAACGGCATGGTTACGCGATAAAAAATCCCATCCAAGTATGATGTCGTGTGAGCATGACGACAGGACAATAAACTCAACAGTGTAGTGGTCATTCGCGATCATCAGTCGGACAGTACAGGCGGCTACAGGCTGAACCGGGTCCCCATTCGCTGTTTGCAAGGACATCATGTTAAGAGGCGTCGTCACTTTACGGAGCTTGCGTCAAAGTTTAGCGTCTATCACGGAAACGGCAGCACCAGTATCCACTAGAGCATATGCTCGAGTACCTTCTACAAAAACTTCGACAATATTCGACGGCAATGTCCGAGGACTTGAGCATTTCGGCAGCGCAGTTCTTGCCTCCTGAACTGCGGCGGTTAGTTTCCCTCGTGTTCAGGAGCTGGCCGACGACGCATGGGTGACAGGGAGCGACGACGGGGTGAAGGTGAGCGACCAGACATAGTACGCGGACATTCCCGTGAAGACAAGCTTGACTGAGGGTCAGAATATTCCAGACGGGATGGAGAAAGGTCCATGAAGCTGTTCTGTGTCCGGGCGTCTGTCTATCCCGGCACGCGACGACGGCAGTAACGGGCGATATGGCCAGGGCCGCCGCACGCAAAACAGATGGGCCGGTTATCGCGCGTTCTCCAAGTATTGGCGACGAGGGGACCAGTCCATGCGGCAGACGGGTGTGTCGAGGCTGTGGTGGCAATGGGAGGAACCCAGGCGGTGGACGGCTGAGTCGGGGCTGAGGTATACGGCAGTCCCTGGAACGACGGGGGGTGGTGTCGCTGCTGCCGCTTTAGTGCCTCAGCGTAAGTAAGAGGCGCGGTGACGGTGGGCTGCTGCAAGGGCACCGGCATAGCCTCGGAAATCTGCTCCTGGACCACATGTCGGAGCATGGGAGCCAATGGTGGTGGGTGTCGCAGTGGCTGTTGGTGCGAGAGCTCCTGGCGTTGAGCAAAAGGCAGCAGAGAAAGCTGCCGAGCCACTTCCTCTCGCACGAAGTCTTTCATTTGTGCGAGAAGGTTTGCCTGGTCAGCCATAGCGTCCAGTGTGGCCACTGGTTGGATTGTCTGGAATGAGCGTCGCGTCTGAGCTCGTTGCCTCCGCAATTCATCATAGCTTTGGCACAAAGTCACTACTTCCGCCACAGTGCTTGGAGACTTCGCGAGAAGCATCTGGAAAACGTCATCATCGACGCCCTTCATAATGTGCTGTATCTTCGCACTCTCGCTCATGGAAGCATCGACGCGCCGGCAGAGATCAATCACATCTTCTATATATGATGTGAAAGTTTCACCTCGCTCCTGTGCCCATGTGCGCAGACGTTGTTCGGCGCGTAGCTTCCGTAAGGCAGGACGACCAAAAACGGCACGTATTGCCTCCTTGAAGGCGGACCAATTCGCAAACTCGGTTTCGTGGTTCGTATACCACAGCTTGGCCACGTCGGCGAGATAAAAATTGACAGTGCCTAGCTTAGCAGCGTCATCCCACCTGTTGGGTCCACTGACTTTCTCGTATGACGACAGCCAGTCCTCGACGTCCTGGTCTTCGGTGCCGGCAAAGATCGGGGGGTCTCGCTGATGAACCGGGCCGGGGCAAGTAGTGGCCGCGAGAGGTATTGTTTGTTGGGCAGCGTCAACTTGCATGGTCGACGGCAGGGTGCGAGATCGGAGTTCCAGGTTGTAGGCGATGTGGTTACCCAGCACGATCCACCAAATGTAAAGAGGTTTATTGGGCGAACCAAACGGGCAGGTCGGAGATTGGAGGTAGCGACAGGACGAGGAAGATGGAGGAGCTCGAGCGCCGATCTCGTGGTGCCTTATTCTGCGATGATGCTTGCTGTTTCCTTTTGTTATCATCATTCCTTCATTATACTGAAATAAACTTGAACGATGCTTCGCGTGGTGACACAGGCAAACATTCTCGTTTTCTTTTCCTTTTCGGGGTTATTTACCTTATCAACCCTCTGATAGGTGGCGCCACCATGCCAGTTAAAGGCCTGGGGTCATTGAGGAAGAAAAAAACTAAGAGGGCATGACGTCATATTCGTGAAGCCGCTAGAGTTACTGTATATGCTACTTTTAGGTAGTCTAAAGGTAGCATATACAGTAACGCAAGAAGCCGCCGCATCGAAAACCTCCTAGCAGAAAAGCAGATAAACATTTCGCGATTTCTGGTGAGCAGCCGCCCCAGCCATCGCAGCAGGCTTGGAAACGGCGCCGGCGGAGTGGTAGGTGTTTTCTGCCGGTGGTGAGTCGATTCGCGAGTGCTGCTTCTTTTGAGTGTTTTTTTTAGAGAAGCTGTACAATGTCCAGCTGTAGTGTACATTCGGTGCGAATCGCATGCACTGCCGGATGTACCTGGTGGCACTTTTCACGTATGTTCGCTTCACAGTTGGTCAATAATGCATGGTATTTGCATTAGGAGCTCTCAGCTCTACGCTCCGTTGGTTCTTACTTATTGTGTCAACCGAGAACATACTCGAACTTTCGTTTTTAGTGTTGTAGGCATCGTGGCGCGTTTTTAGAACTTCTGTCGGTCATTGAAATGACAATAAACTATTCTTGTTGTCGAAATAGGTGTGTCTGTATTGTACAGTGTGTGCTCGCTGCGTGTTAGTTGTGTGTGTGCACTGGAATTACATACTTTACGTGCACGATCACGTATACAAGGCAGTGGTGCCTTCTTACAAACGTGAAGTAGGTCAAGTACTATTCTGGCGTTGCACGGAATAGCTACGAAGCAAGCTCCCAAAATCGTGCATAGCCACACTGACGCTACATTGGAACAAGGAACTGCTAATCAGCCCATAGGTTGGGAAATCTGGCTAAGAGAGAAGAAAAAGAAGGCATTAAGGCGAGCAGAACACGGAAGTCACTGCCGGGTGAGCTCGAGTGCGATGATTCAGGGGCTGAATAATTTCGATTACGCCTCGTACCTGTGCTTTCTGTGCTGTTGCACAAAAACAGTCCACGAACTATTTCAGCACGCCGCGCTCGAGCCTGCCACGAGGCGAGCAGAACACGGAAGTCACTGCCGGGTGAGTTCGAGTGCGATGATTCAGGGGCTGAATGATTTCGATTACGCCTCGTACCTGTGCTTTCTGTGCTGTTGCACAAAAACAGTCCACGAAGTATTTCAGCACGCCGCGCTCGAGCCTGCCACGCACGAACAGTCTGGGAAAGGTGTGCTCGCAACATTTTACTGCATTCAAACCATGCAATACGGAATAAGTTTACGCCGGGACGATAGGTCCGCGCTGAAGCGAACCAGCGCTGAGAGCACGCCACGGAGAGTCTGCTGTTTAGTTAGCCCCATACCGGTTTGTTCGCCCCATAAATTTGACGTCACTTCCGCCACACTTCTCGCAATGCATCGGGGTACGATGAGGCCTCTCCTGAGTTTTTCCTTCCTCCATGCCTGGGGCACGTAAACCACGTAAACGCCGTCCTGCTAAGCTACAAGGCGCTATCCACAGTGAACCGTTGCTGAACGATAACGCCATTCCCTTAACCCCAGTGGTCACACTAATGGTAAACTATAACTGTCTATTTTGCGACTCAGTAAACCTCAAATCTTAAAAGAATAACTCACAAACAGCCGATTGTGGAACTGAAATGTAATTTTGATGGTTGGTCCGAGATGGACACGTTTCGGGCCCTTTTTAGTGGTATGGTACACCACTTTCCAGACAGTCTAGTGTATGTAGCTTACAACGGTATGCAACCTTCGGACCATTTTTGAAAGTTTAACACACCCGAATGAAACAGTTTTCTAACTGAACCAGTACGCAGAGTATATTCAAATAAATGAATAAATATTTCGTTCACAGGAAAAGGGTGTCGTGACATTCAAATTACACCACGACACAGCACGTACACATGGATATCGTAAGCGTTGGCCTACCTGTCAAGAAGTGCAGCCTTCTGCAGGCGGGCAGCTCGGGCTACAATGCCGGAATTCCTCCGCGTCGTCTCTTGCACCACGTACCAGTGTTCGGCTACCACAGTGTCTATGTGACCTTCGCAGATTAGGGTCAGTAGGGTGTGGTTTCGTTCGATGTCCTTTGAAAAGCGTCGGACAAATGCACTGGCGTTAGTGATGGGTCGGGGTTGGACATGAACCCATCTGATGCTCGTGCTCCGTCCAACGGAGTCGGCGAGTGCCTCCATTTCTTGAACGCTCATTCCGTACAAGGTGATGCTTAGGTCTCTAAGGCTGCTGTTTCGACGGAGCGCTTTGTGCAACAACGACCACCACCGTGTGTCACCATCGGTTTCCAACGGAGGGTCCAGTCCAGCAGACAAATTGAGCTTTCTCAGCGCCGTGCTCGATTTCAGAAACTCGGCGAAAGCCGAAGACACCGCCACGTTGGCCCTGTTGATGCGAATGTTAATCGAGGTGATATGACGACAGCTCGGCAGTACATGCAAAGCGGCCACTGTGTGGTCGTTTGGCCAGGAGAAGTGTACTTCCGAAAATGCTTTACACTGCAAAAATTCAATTTCGTGTTCAAATTTGTAATATCCGATGGAAACTTTTTCCCTTAAGCCACCGCTTTTGAGTTCGGCACATACAAAGGACAAGTCGGGATGCCTGTCCACCCAATTTTGGATGTGAACGTTCAGGTTTTCTTTGCTCAATAAAGCATGGAAGAGCCGAGCCCTCTGCGGTGGTTCGAAAATCTGGTATGGAATTTCCAGTTTTTCCAATGTTTCGTTTTTTATCAAAGCAGGAATCCAACAGTCGTAAGCGGAGGCTATTCCGGGCTGAATATAGTCTAGGGTCCAAATGGTTAAGCTTCGCAGGACCTTGTTGCTACTGATGACTCCAGCAAAAATGCCCGTTGCTTCTTCGTCTCCCCTGAAACCGACCAATATGAGCTTCTTGAGGCTTTTGTTGTTTGAAATGCCTTCGAGAAACGCGGCTTGAAGAATTTTGTCTGACAAAATCACGAACAGTACCTCGAGGAATGCTGTCGTGGTGAGTTATTCGATCAGGGCGTGCGGACAGTGTTCTGGTTCGAGTAGATTCATATTTATGCTAAGTTCTCTGAGCCAGCATCTGCGCGAGAGGGCCGTGAAGAACGTGTCAGCTTCTCGCGCTCGCAGCGGAAAACCAATTAAACGTAGCGTTTCCAGGCAGGAAGACTTCTGCAGAAGCTGCAACAGTGCATCCACGACGACTTGTGGAATAGGTTTCGACCTAGTGAAGTTGCATTGCAGGTCTACGATACTAGTCAAACAAGGTATTACTTCGCAAGCAGCGTCCATAGCCCATGCTTCATGCAAGATTAAACACAACAATTTTAGTCCTGAATTGTGGCGAAGGGCCTCCAGAATGGCACGGCCGGTGTAGTTGTCGAGCGATGGCTTGATGCGGGCCGACGAAATTCAGCGGTGGCTTTTCAGTAACCTTCCTAGAAGCTCGGGGTATTCCGGCAGCTGCAATGTATCAAAATTTTGAATGGTTGGCCCGGTCACAGTAGTGTCTTCCAGGTGGAGCTGGCCAGACGCTCCTGGGCGTTCTCGCAGTTCCCTCATTGAGCCACGGAGCAGCTTGTTCAAGATTGACAGGTTTTCGACGATTTGACACGTTTGGTTTTCAGCAGCTGTGCATTCCGCCCAGTGGGCCATCACGTCTTCACTGAACTTGTCCATGGCGTTCCTCGGTCACTGTGGTGGTTCTGGCGTGGTCTCACTCCTGCAAGAAAACGGTAGGTGCAACGCTACACTAATCTACAATTTTAGAAAACTCGAAGTTTGTTTTATATGCATGAGTGATAAGACACACTGATATTTCTCACGTAGAATATTTTGCGTCAAGTTACATTAAAAGCCATATAAAATGCACTCTGGAAAATCGCGTTTTAGCATGACACATGTTTTACTTTACATGGTGTTTCAGCATTGTGTGGGGAGATCACCGAAAATAAGGGAAATGCAACATTTTTAACTGTCTTTATGATACAATTTTCTATGAAGGAAGACTTTTTAACATGACTGGACACAGCAACGAGGGTAGTAAATGACTAATATGAGCTAAATAGCATTTTAGTTTAGCGGGAACAGCTGGTTGGGTGAAATGGGAGAATATCTGTTCTTCCCAGCTGCAAAGAAGTCATTGATGGTAGAGAAGGGAAAAAATCGTGCTCTAGTAGTTGCTGCACAGCAATGCAACTCAAGTTCTGCCATCGAAACTAAAACGAAGCTTCCGACGAGCGCAGCTGGCAGACGGTTAAAAGAATGTTCACGACGGTGATTGCAGTCGTGTTAGTTCTACGTTTGTTTCACCCATGACAGTGCCCAGATTTTATCATTCGTTAAGAATTGCCAACGACTGCTTTTGCTACATCTGAAAGGGGAAACTGGCTCGTCACAGGATAAGCCGCAATTTTCGATTTGACCGTACCTCCCGTATCAATAAAACAAAAGTAAAACAAAAGTGAATTAGCTTATCTCCTCTACATGATATTATAATTTATGACTGCATGCCTCTCCGTATGCCTGCCGTCCCACAGAAAAGTAATTATTAAAGCAGAGTGATGAAATCTTTCCATATAGGTTCGAGAATTTTCGGAAAGCTTTTGTTGTAACCTTCAGTAATAGGTGTCCCCAAAAAATGAAGCCCAGACTCACTAAAGTTTCTATTTTCTTCCGCTGTATTAAGTCGTTTTCTTCACAAATACTACAGTGAACTTCCTTACGAACCACATTTAGTGGTTGCCATCACTTGTAGATTAATAACTGAGCGTAGATGTACGACCAATTTAGTTTTAGCAAACTGGTGGTGGATGCGTCATTACAGCAAGACAGATTTGCTTCGCGATTTTCTTCAATTTCCTCGCCTGGCAACCTTGAAGACAGACAAGACAAATGTTGACAGAAGACGTGCAAATAATCGGTGTTCATATTTTGAGAAACAATGAGATACGTGACATTCCCGCTACAGAACGCCAGAGATGCTTCTAAAACATAACGACATTATTTGGGGTAATGACACCTGTGCTGCATTACGTGATAAGTTTTAGCTTCAAAGTAGGTTATACAAAGTGTATTCTACAATTGACTGGTGGTAACGCATTCCAGTTTCGTACGACAAGTTTAAATTCACCCGTCTGGGCAACTTTATGCCAAATACGACCCCGCAGAATATGGCATAATGTATTACTGTTGCACTACACCATAATCACTGTTTCATTATGGTTGCTCTCTCGAGATGCACGGAGTCGAGTGAGCACAGATTCAGCTATAATATCAACCGGCATTGTTCTAGAGTTAGGAGATACAGAGTCTGAAAAGCTACTTGGGTGCTACTACCGGAAAATGTCGCAAGGGCCTAAGCGACATTCAAAGGACGTAAAGCTTAAATGACGTTGCATCATGTAGGCTGCCGGTATGGGCAACGCGAAAGCCATACGCCACTTCCAGTTGTGCGTCAGTTCTACGCAGTGTAGAGCTCTCACTCACCGATGCGTTGACTACGGCGGGGATAACGCGCATTCGTATACGCTCGTGTGGTGGATTGTTCCTCAGTGAGAAGGAGCAAAAATGTCTGCGCGTTTGCGACCTGTTTGTGCATGGCAGTTCCCCACTACGGGAGACTGGTGAAGCTGGCAGCTAAAATGATTGATAGATCGTTCAGACAAGTACTTGAGGTATGAATGATGGTATTTCGTCGCACTATTGGGAAATAATCACACTTTCTAATTTCAGATTGCGTAAAGAATTCTATAAGAATTTACTACACATAATGCACTGTGTGTACCAAAATGATTTCAAGTACATAATGGCCATTGAATATTCTCGCCTATTACTAAATTCTTTGTTCTTGTTCACCCTTTAACGGTGCTACACTTAACGACATGGGATTGGTTAATAACTGAGTGCCTTTTTCTATTGAAATGATGGGTAGGAGAGGTTGGTGTCATTATCGTGGTACCGGCTACTCCTTTTCGCTTAGCAAAGAAAATATGTCGAAAAGTATACCAATAAGGGCACAAAATGCTAGACATTGTAGCATAACATATGGAGTTAGAAGTTTGCGAATAATGAAGGCTATATGATAGAAAGAACGCAGATTACATAGGAAGCTATATATGGTCACGCATAATTCGTCATCCTCTTTTTCCTCAGCATCAGAAAAGTGCCCGTGATTCCTTACTATAGTGACGTGCCCGGGTAGCGCGGACACCGCTAGCCGAGCCAAATGTGGGCGTGAAGCCCGCGAAGAATGGCCGACGACGCGTAGTTCACAAAAAGCAAAAAAGCCTCGTTTAATGCCCACCGATGCCTTTTATACAGAGTGGGGGCGCCACCTCCCAGTTACTAGAAGCAACAGGTGGCGTCCTCTACATCCCTCCTTCCGGAGCTCTCAAACACAAGTGTTCCAAAAGAGCACCACCAAGAAACAGTCCTTGCAGTAGTCTCACAAATTCAGTCTCCGAGGTGGCACCACGCGCTGGCCGTATCGTGTGTAATGGTGACCAGGCGATCCTGCAGCAGGTGCAGGAGCTGGAGTGTCTGATGCGTTACCGGTTGCTGCCCGCTGTGGTCCGGGAGATGGCGCCGATGTCGGGGCCGCAGGGTTGGGGATTCCCGTCTCATCTGAGGGGGCCGACTGAGGATTGCTGCAGGGGACAAGGTGTCTGTGGTTTCTCACTAGTATGCCACTGGGCGTCTGGACGATGTACGAGCGGGGTCTCTGAGCCGGGCTTAGGACCATCGCCCTTGCCCGCGTGTCACGCACCCAGACTTCCTCCCCATCGTCGAGAGCATGAAGGTCATGCGCTGCGTGTCGGTTATTGTTGTCTCTCTGTTGTCTTCGTCTCTGGGCGGCATCTCTCTCATTGAATTCTTTCACCTGGGGCCAATCTGGAACAAGGCTTTGAGCCGTGGCTGGCACACGAGTTCGCAGAGAGCGTCCCATGAGCAGTTGGGCCGGGCTGTAGCCAGACACACCGGGAGTGTTACGGTATGCTAGCAGAGCCAGAAACGGGTCTGTGGCCTTCAGAAACAACTCCTTGATCGTGCGAACCATGCGCTTTGCTTCGCCGTTCGACTGCGGGTAGCGTGGACTGCTAGTGACATGCGTGAAACCGTATGTCTTCCCAAAGTCCTCAAAAGCTTTGCAGGAAAACTGTGGCCCATTGTCGCTGACAACAGTCACCGGGATGCCGTGTCGGGCAAATGTGCTCTTGATCGCAAAAATAACGGCTCCCGCAGAAGTGGGCCGGAGTGTGAGGACCTCAGGGTACCAAGAACGGTAGTCGACGACCACCAGGAACTCTTGATTAGCAAAATGAAACAAGTCAATGGCAACCCTTTCCCACGGAGCTGATGGTGTCTCGGTCGCAATCATGGGCTCACAGCGTTGAACGCGTATAGAAGCACATGCTGGGCAGTTCTCTACGGCTGCTTTAACCTGGCTGCTGAGACCGGGCCACCACACAGAGCCTCGGGCCACCGCCAAGCACCGATTGACGCCTTGGTGACCATCGTGCAGCAGGTTCACGATGTCTCTGCGTAGTGCTGCGGGCACAACTAGGCGTCTTCCCATGAACAGCATGTTCTCGCATACCGTGAAGTCTCCCCGGTGGTCCCAGTAACGCGTCATGTTGAGCGGCAGACGGTCTCATCGAGGCCACCCTTTCATGCAGTATGCTTTCAGCATTGAGCACTCGCCGTCTGAGGTTTTGTGAGACCTGAAGTCTTCAAAACGTACGGACAGGGTTGAAGGAAGGGCTGCCACGACCAGAGACACAAAAATTTCTGTGCTGTCTTCTTCAGACGTGGAAGAGCCTTCGGGATCCCTAGAGAGGGTGTCTGCCGTGGCCAGGTACTTTCCTAGAACATACTTGACTGTGAACTGATATCGCATGAGCCTTATGCGAAATCTTTGGATGCGAGGGGGCATGAGGTCCAGATCGGCGGAACCAAGCAACCTGACGAGCGGCTGATGGTCGGTTTCTACGACAAAGCTGAGTCCACGCAGGAATTCCTCAAACCTCTCGATAGCCCAAGAGACACCAAGCGCTTTTTTCTCAATCTGACTGTACCGCTGCTCAGCGGTAGTCAGTGCTCTTGACGCGAACGCGACAGCTCGTCGCTCTCCCGTCTGTTGCTCCTGCAAAATAACCGCGCCTAGCCCGAACGAACGGGCATCTGCCAACACAAGGGTGGGTAGCTCTGGATTGTAGCTGGCCACACAAGCATTAGATGCCACCATTCCCTTCAATGTCTCGAAAGAGGTTGCTTGCGCATGGTCCCAGGTCCAGACTGCGTTCCTGTTCAACAGGAGCCGTATCGGTGTAGTGACGGCAGACAGGTTCGGTAAAAATCTTCCAATGTGGTTCAGCATGCCCAAGAAACGACGGACGCCATGCGTATCTGTCGGCGGCTTCATGTTCACAATAGCAGATACCTCTTCAGGGTCAGTCGAGATGCCACTGGCGCTCGCTACTACACCAAGGAACTTGACGGAAGATACCCCGAAGGAGCATTTCGAGGCATTCAACGTAATGCCCGCTTGTTCTAACTTGCGAAGGACTGCTTGGAGTCTGCTGTCGTGCTCGGAACGGCTCCTGCCGACTACTAGAATGTCATCTACCATCTTCACACACCCTTCCAGGCCCTCTAGAATCAGAGACATTTGGCGCTGAAATACTTCGGGAGCGGACCTGATGCCGAAGGGCAGGCGGCGGTAGCAGTAGCGTCCAAAAGGTGTTATGAAGGTAGTCAGCTCTTGACAGCTTTCCGATAGCCTTACTTGATGAAACCCCGATTTTGCATCAAGTTTTGAGAAAACCGCGGCATTGCCAAGACGGCCAAGTACCTGGTCCACTGTGGGCATAAGGTGTCTCTCCCGAAGAACTACTTGGTTCAACTTCGTGAGGTCAACACAAATTGACCATTTGCGGGAAAACCACTGCGCATGAGCAGTAACCGCACAGGTAGCGTTCCTGTACAGGCGTTTTGGTTTTGGTTGGAAAACATCAGCCTGGCGTTCCATCAATATGACCCGTAGTAACGGCGAACACTGCCGTTTTCACGCAAACACCGTACCTCACAGACGGAGCACAAGCCGTCCTCACTGAACCTATAGTTAATCGACAGACATTTCAAGGTTCAACTTCAAGTGTATAACATAATGTTGTTCTTAAAAGAGCAGGCGTAAAGAGCCTGGCGAACCGTCGAGGTTACGTGTTAGTTGACGAAGATGTTTTCCAACCAAAAGCGAAGCTTTCCTGTTTACACGACAGGGGGCGCTCACTTTTCCGCAAATGGTCAATTCTGTATTCGCCATCGGCTTTGGGTACCAGCACAATACCAGCACACCACGGGGTTGGCACTGTGACTCGCCGGATGACCCCGTCCCTTTCCATGGCATCTAAGTGCTTCTTGACTACGCCTTCGAGGGGAATAAGGATGCGCCTAGGAACGCTCAGAGAAAATGGAATCGCTCCCGGCTTGATACGAATGTGGTATTCTTCAGGCATCTCGCCAAGGCCTGAGAACAGCGAAGCTGCGGCCTTGTCTGACGTTGGGGGCCTATTCGGAGTTTCCGCATCTTCCACGGTGTCAACAAACTGGACGACTCTCAGGTCCACTACCGCCGAGTACCCCAGCAGAGGAGAGTCAATGTCTGCTACAACGTACAACGTTTTGCATACTGATGTGCCCGGGGAGAGGTTGAGGCTGCCCCCCAGGATCTGGCGAAGGACGACTCTTGCGCGCGTCTCACGAACAAGTAGAAGATGCATTTAATTTACATATTTGCAAGAGAAGTACATTGCAACGAGAGCGTACAGACGCACCTTTCCATCACAAGGGCCCAGAGCGCACTCGAGACGAGCGGGCCAGCGAAGTCCAGAGAGAGAGCCCTGAGAGCACACGCGACGCGCTTTTTATACCCCTCGTCCGTGCACGAGCATCTTCTCAGACGCAGGCTGTGTGTCCCAGCGACGCTGATGTGCGTTCCCTGCGGCGCACAGAGACGCCTCCCGCGTTCCTGCAGGACGCGAACAGCGTTTGACCGTTACGCCGATGAGCGTCCCTTGCAAGCCACCTCCTTGCTGTGCCGGCCATAACAGCCCGTCCGCCGCCCGAAGAGGTCATGAAAGGGCTGCAGTGGCGCTGCTCCCTGAAGTGGCCGTTGTGCTTCTTCTCGGGTGTTTTCATTGATTGTCAACCACTACCCATACACGCACACCACACAGCACAGCACACCTTTGCAAAGCACAGACCAAAGCAGATCGCCCAACAAGCGCATTTCGGCGTCGCCACGATCCACCGCACACCCACACACCTTGGAATGGCAACCACACTCGGCGCGCAACGCCCACTTGGTCACAGCATGGGACCGTCAACATCCGCAGAGTCCCAGTCACCGTTGCCTGGTTTTACCATAGTCGGTCGTGTCACACGGCACTAAATGAAGGTCGCCGTCCTCAGAGGCTGTTTTAGATGCGGAGCATCTTATAATCGCGCCTTGTAGTGCGCCGTCCGCGCCGTCCGCGCCGTCCGCACCGCTTCTCGAACATTCGACAGCTGACGCGCGCGCATGCGCCGTCGCGCCGTCGCCCACTCTTCCACCATCTGTGCATCCCTTCCTCCTCTACACACCGCGCGCGCTTCACTCCTCCACCATCTGTGCACCCTTCCTCCTCTACACACCGCGTTCGACATCTACAATTCTCCTGATTCTCCAGTGGACGCGCATGTGGCATCGCGCTTCGAGAACATTCAACAGCTGACAGTGCATGCGCCGTCGTGCTGTATATATACTCAAGGTCGGCGCTCGCTCGCTCAGTTGCCGCTCGTCGGTTGGTTTGTACGGCGCGTCGACGTCCAAGGTCGCGGTGAAATGAATTCCAACGAATCCACAAACACAATGATCGACGTCCCTTCGACCAGCGCCGCCCTTTCGCATATGTGTGTACGTGTTCACTCATTTAACACCCCCTCCTACAACCACGTTAACCAATTTAGCCATCGACCCAAGTAAGTCGCAATTTAACACCCCATTTCACAACCACGTTAACCAATTTAGCCATCGACCCAAGTAAGTCGCACTTTAACACCCCGTTAACCAATTATATGGTCCGCATCCTCCTCAGTGTTCACCCGAGGGAAGCTGCGGGCAATTTTTTTTTCTGGGCCAGTAGCTGCCCGACTATAGTGGAGGAGGGTGCACACAAACAGAACACTGACACTGCGAGCACTCAGCTCTCCTATGATTCGCCAGGTTCAAGTTAGGGCGAAGCTCCTTTCATTGTTTATTGCCGAACAGAAGACTACACTGAGGTGGCGACCAAGTGAACTCGAAGAAAAACTAATTTCAGGGAGTCGGCAGACTGATGCGGGCCACTGCTTCCGCATATCAACTTAACTGAAAACACTTACAATGCTTGCTAATACGAGAAGTGAAATCTGTAGCGAAACAAACTAACCGTTAATATGACAGAGGCATACTACTGTAAAATCAAAATTAAACAAACATGCATGCTTCTAATAAAACCCCTGTGTCCGACTCTCCAGCTTACAGCTGTCCCTCACTTCAATCGTACACGTGGCGGTCGAGGTCTTGGTGGATTTCGAGAACGCCCGAGGCAACGACGCGCACGTGCTTCCAGCTGAACGGCACAGTCACGCCTCATTCGCGATTTCGGCGGGCTTCGGTCAGCCCGGCGGAGGGGATTCAAGCAACGCGCGGGAAAGAGTGGCGATGTCCTCTTTGGGCTAACTCCCGTGCGGTGTTTAGCTATTGTGGCCTTTTTCTCAGCACCCCTTCGACACTCTTGTCCGCGGAAAGCTCTAAACCTCTGCCGCGAATTCGGTCACAAGGATGCGCGCTGTGGCCTGCCCTTTTTCCGCTGGCGCCTTCCACTTGATTGCATTTGCGAAGAACCCGCTGTTCTTTTACTTGTTGTCCGGTGGCTCGGACTCATGCAGGACAACTTTGACGCCGATGCGAAACGCCTAATTTTGCCTGCTGCGCTCAAATTTTGCGAGCTTTCTTCAACACGCGTAGTGCCTTTTGTCTCGATCGCGGCTCTTCGACGTTTCTTGCGTCTGCGCCGCTTCTTGCGTCTCGTTTCCGAGCCTCCCGATTGCATCTCCAGCTCGTCAACCCTCGCACACCTTGCGTCAGCTGTCTCAGTCGCGCGGTCTAAATTATTTTGGACCAAATCATCTTTATTCTCACCCTTTAGACCAGCGGACTGGTTAACACACTGAGGAACAATGCAGTTGCTTTCCTTCGAAAAATCTTGCTCGCATTCTTGAGAGCTGTTTGCAACTACACTTACGGATGGCTGAATTTTCCGTCTCATTGCCTCTGCAATCGTAAGCTGAAGCCGCAAGCGCTCAAGCTCCCTTTCTTGGCTTTCCGCTTCTTCTTTGCGCCTGACGGTTTCTCTTTCAAACATAAGGCGATCTCGCTCTTCGACTTCTTGTGCCCTTTTCATCCTCTCCTGAATTAGCTCCCGGCACTCGGCGAGCTCCTCCGCATCCGCGCCAGAATCATCAACCGCCTGTATTAAAAGTGGCTTTCTATGTATAGTCGCCACCTTAATCTCCAGCTCCTGGCACAACAGCACTAAATCCGGTTTCCTCAATTTGTTCAAGTCCATGGTCACTCCGTGCAGACTTCCGTTGCTCAAACTGCCGTGAAGGTACCTCTAAAAAACCCAATCCTTCACAAAGCAGCAACTAATCTACCCTTTTGGATAAACATCACCATCTATCCAAAACACCTGCTAGATTCTCTACGGAAAGTGAGCACTCACCAGCATCGGTACCAGGAAAGAACACGAACCGATCCCGCCGCTGCCAACCAGTTGTAATGCCCGAGGAGGGGTTGAGGCTGCCACCCAGGATCCGGCGAAGGACGACTCTTGCGACGCGTCTCACAAACAAGTAGAAGATGCGTTTAATTTACATATTTGCAAGAGAAGTACATTGCAACTAGAGCGTACAGACGGGCCTTTCCATCACAACGGTCCAGAGCGCACTCGAGACGAGCGGGCCAGCGAAGTCCAGAGAGAGAGCCCCGACAGCACACGCGACGCGCTTTTTATACCCCTCGTCCGTGCACGTGCATCTTCTCAGACGCAGGCTGTGTGTCTCAGCGACACTGATGGGCGTTTCCGGCGGCGCACACAGACGCCTCCCGCGTTCCTGCAGGACGCGGACAGCGTTTGACCGTTACGCCGATGAGCGTCCCTTGAAAGCCACCTTTTTGCTGAGCCGGTCATAACAGTACCAACCGGCCTCGCCACGACAGGGTAGTAGGAAACGTCCCAAGCAACCTTAGGCGGCAGCGACCCGGCCCCATCAACCGTTCATTATTGGGTTTGTCAAGGTCTATTGGGCACCCGGCGAAGCTCGGAGGTACAACCGAAACGTCCGCCTCAGTATCCACTTTGAATTGAAGGGGCGTCTGTTGACATGAACAACAACGTGCCGGCGTTCTGTTTGCGAGGCATCCATGGCGAAGAGGTGGATTTGGCTTAAACGCCTAGTATTATTCGAGCGGCAAACCACCACGAAGTGTCCCTTCTTGCGACATTGGTTGCATGTGGCCCACCATGCTGGCTACTCAGATCGCGGATGAGGGGCGTGGCCGCAAAAATCGCATGCCGACTTCGGGCCGGCGCGGTACTCGGGAGGCCGACAGACGTTACTTTTACTTCGGGCAGCTTCGCATGCTAGGGCGTCGGCCATTCGGTACTGGTTGTTTGCAACGGCGTCGACGTTCAGTGCGTCTGGTGCAAGGCCTGTCCCCTGACGCCGCAATTTCTCATTTTCAGCGTCTTCGTACTGACGCGCTTGGATGAGCGCCTCGTCCAGTGTAAGCTTTGGATTGCGGCAGAGCTGGTTGGTCAAGCGAGAGTCAAGCAAACCTACGACAAATCTGTCCCGAACCAGCCGGTCGTCGATTTCCCGAGAGGCGTAGTTGCACTTCTTCACTATATTTCGGAGCGCCGTGAAAAACGCGTCGACTGACTCGCCTACCGCTTGCGTGCTCTTGTGGAACCTGCTCGACTTGTATACCTCGTTGACGTGGTGTACAACATATCCCGAAAGACTTGTCACCCCAGAGTACGAGCGATAGGCCTCGGCGTCTGACATGAGAGACAAAAGCACCTCGCGACCTTGGGGACCCATACAGTAGAGGAGCGTGCGTACCTTGGTTTCTTTGGGGGCGGAGGACAGTCCTGAGGCGAAGGAGTAATCCTCGAATTGTTGAAGCCACGCTGTCCATTGGGCTGGGTTGTCAAAAGTGAACTGTGGCGTAGTTCGCAATGTGAAGCTGGCGGTCACGGCGGAGAGAGAGAGAGAGAGAAACAACATTTTTCGTGCATCCGGCGTGCGGGAAGTCCGCGCAGGGCGCGGGTATTCCCTATCTAAAGACTATAGCTAGTAGTCCTATAGTCTCAGGCTCTAGATCTTGAGGACGTTGTGCTCTGGCTAGGCATTGGATACTCGGGCTCCTCCGCTCCCGTTGTCCGGGGCGTCGGTTCCCTTTCTCGTCTGCTTTGCCAGGGCCTCCTCAAGCCGCTGGATAGCCCTTCGTTGTGTGTTTAAGTCTTGGGAGCTTATCCATGCTCCCACCTCATCGGGATACGTGGCGTCCTGGCACTGCCCATTCCCATTGTTCACACCACTGTTACACCCGCCCCACATGATGTGGCGGAGGGTGGCTAGTTCACGTTCGCACGCGCTACACTTAGCGTCCACAAACATGTCGGGGCATACGTGCCAGGCCAATGCTGGCGTTAGCACGCATTCCGTTTGCAGTTGTCGGAGCTTCACTGCTTCCGCACGTGACAGTTCACGATGCGGGGGCGGAAAGGCTCTCCTGGCCTCTCTGTAGGCCGCCAGGATCCCTCCGTAGTCAGTGAGGGGATCGAGGTCTTCTTCTCGTTCTTCACCGCTGGTTTCAGGGAGACGGGCTGCCGCGGTCCGGCACGTGATGAGATCACGGACCACAGCGTCCGCTTCCTCGTTGCGGTTCTCAATGTCGGGAGCCAGTTGTCCCATGTGGGCTGGGAACCATTTGAGGGCGATGGTTGGCCCTGTAGCGGCGCCGCGAGCAGCCCGTGAAGCCGCGATTGACGTCACTAGCCGCTCCGTGCCCCGCCAGACCATGCCTCGGGCAAAATTCCCAATTGCCTGCTTTGAGTCGCTTAGCACCGTTTCCGTGCCCGGCCTACCTGTGGCCAGGGCTATCGCCGCCTCCTCTGCCTGGCCGGATGTTCGGGAGCGCACGGTGCTTGCTGTTAGTAGTTTACCGGTAGTAGCGCTAACCACCACTGCTGCGAAGGCGTTGCGTCTTCCCGGATATCTTGCGGCGTCCACGTAGACTGCGCCCTCGTCTCTTTGATGTTGACGGGCCAGCGCCACTGCTCTCGCCGCTCGCCTGCCCGCGTCCCTTTCTGGGTCCATGTTCTTTGGCAGCGGATAGACAATGATTTTCCTCGCTGCCTCATCGCTCAGGCGGACTTGTTTTTCTAGCTCCCCGTCCGGTCCTGCTCCCGGGCGTTCTCCAGGAGGTGATAATCCTACCCGATCGAGTAATCCTCTACCCGCGGCTGTGTCGCTCAGGCGGCTCAGCTGCGAAGCTCTCTGGGCCTCGCTGATCTCCGAGAGCGTGTTGTGTGTTCCCAGAGACAGCAAGGCCGTTGTCTTTGTGCCTGGTAGGAGCCCAAGAGCCCCCGCGTAAGTCTTCCGGATGGCAGCGTCGATCTTGGCTCGTTCCGCGCCGGTCCAGCGGTGAAAGGCCCCCGCATATGCCGCGTGGCTTATAACGAAAGCCTGCAGCAGATGCAGGAGCCCCCTCTCTTTCATGCCCCGGTAGCGGGATGACATTCGCTTGACCAGGCGCGCTGCGATGCCCATCTTGGTTGTGATGTTCTTGACCGCCGTGGCGTTGGTTTGGGTGCCGTCCACGAACATCCCCAGGACTCGAAGCCCCGGGACGTGCGGGATCTGCATACCGTCACTGGTGCGCACGATGATGTTCTCGGCCGCCTCTCGACTTGCCTTCTTGCTGTGCCTCCCAGGTGGTGGCAGGATGAGTAGCTGTGATTTTTGTGGCGAACACCGCAAGCCCGTGCCCAAGAGTGCGGACTCCACGGCGTCCACCACCGCCTGCAGACCCGCCTCGATGTCTCCGTCGCTTCCACCCGTGGCCCAGATGGTTACGTCGTCGGCGTAGAGGCAGTGTCGTATTCCCGGGCCCAGCGCCTCCAGACGCCTGGCCACCTCGATCATGACAATGTTAAACAGGAACGGGGAGATTACCGAGCCCTGTGGGGTCCCGACACTGCCCAGCTCTCGTTCTTCGAGCTTCGTTCCTCCCACCTCCAGCCTGGCCGTGCGGCGAGAAAGGAAGGCTCTGATGTACTTGTACGATCTTGCGCCCAGCCCCAGGCGGGACACCTGAGCCAGGACCGACGAGTGTCTAACGTTGTCGAAGGCGTTCTGCAGGTCCAGGCCCAAGATCGCTCGGTTGTCATTCTTTGGAGTCCCGCCCGGTGGGTCAAGGACTTCTCGTTGGATCAGGAGCATGGCGTCTTGCGTTCCCAACTTGGCCCGGAAGCCAAGCATTGAGTCCGGGTAGACATGGTGCGCTTCCATGTAACGGTTCCACCGGGTGTTAAGAACGTGCTCCAGTACCTTACCCACGCAGGACGTGAGCGAGATGGGACGCAGGCCCTCTATACCCGGTGGCTTCTTTGGTTTTGGCAGCAGGATCGTCTTTGCTGTCTTCCAGGCCTTGGGCAGCTTGCCGTTACGCCAGCATTCGTTGTAGTAGCGTGTCAGTGATGTGATGGCTGAGTCACTCAGGTTGCGTAGAGCTTTGTTAGTAACTCTGTCGGGTCCGGCGGCCGAACGACAGTTCAGGTCCTGCGCCGCCTGCCTCACTTCCCATTCCTCTAGATCTCGGTCTAGGTGGAGGTTCGGCTGGCCGGCGTAGTCTGGGTGATCTTCGTGACTGGTGATGGGGAGGTAGCGCTCGTTGAGTCGCTTGAACATCTCCTCTTCGCCCAGTTGACGAGCGGTGGTGTGTAGGATTTGGGCCATGCGTGTACGTTGGTATTCGCAGCTCTTGGTCTCATCCATCAGTTGCCTGAGGAGTTTCCAAGTGCCGCCGCGGTGAAGCTGTCCATCAGCCTGGCTGCAGAGTGCAAACCACTGCTGTGAGCAGAGCTGCCTGCTGTGTCGCTCGATCTCTCGGCCGAGTTCTGCGATCTTCTTTCGTAGCTTTCTGTTGTGACGTTGCCGGCGCCAACGCTTTTGGAGCGAGCGCCTGGCTTCGACGAGGTGGGCTAGTCTCGGGTCCATGGTTTCGTTTTCTTCGGGTGCATCGATCTCTTCTGTGGCCCTTTCTGTTGCCGCCAGCAGCTTCGCTGACCACTCGTCGATATTGTCGACTTCGCCGAGTTCTGTGTTACGGAACTTGCTCCAGTCGACG
This sequence comes from Rhipicephalus microplus, assembly GCF_043290135.1. Taxonomy (NCBI): domain Eukaryota; kingdom Metazoa; phylum Arthropoda; class Arachnida; order Ixodida; family Ixodidae; genus Rhipicephalus; species Rhipicephalus microplus. The sequence goes on from NW_027464623.1 coordinate 24,319, forward strand.
AGTTTGTGCTTTATTGTTTTGTCGCGGTTCGGGTTTCCGTTGAGATGAGCCAGCGGTAATTCAATTTCGATGATGAAGTGATCGCTGCCCAGGTTGATTCCCGTATTCCTCCACTTCGCGGTGCCACCTTCGGGCAGCATCGCAAAGGTGAGGTCTGGATTTGTATCCCGGGCAACCGATGTTCCGATCCTTGATGGATGGGCTGGATTGATCAGTAACGTGAACTCGGCTTCGCCGGCATCTTCAAGAAGGTTCCTTCCCTTGGACGTGGTGGTCGTGTAGCCGAGCTCTCGATGTTGCGCGTTGAAATCGCCGCATATTACCGCGGCAGCGTCTCCTCTTTTGGCCAGGTCTTTCTGTGCTTGTGATGTGGCGCTCTTGATCTTATGGAAAAGAGTTTTCAATTTCTGCTTTCCATGGCGGCGGCTGGGTTATCCTGCATGTTGCACGGTTGTCGCAGGATCCCACTTCTGACACCATCTATTGACGTGCCCGGGTAGCGCGGAAGCCGCTAGCCGAGCCAAAAGTGGGCGTGAAGCCCGCGAAGAATGACCCGACAACGCGTAGTTCACAAACAGCAAAAAACTCCCAAGCATTTCCCCGAGAGTGAACATGGTTAAGTGCGAATGCACGGGTTGATGCTATGAGGGGTATTTATTAATTCGCACTATTATATTTATTATTCACACTATGGTGCCTTTATGGTGTAATGGTTCCTGGGAATCGCAATTTGATCACATGGGGGAGTTGGCACGATGCATTAAATGCACACATCGCGAGCGCGTCACACACACACACACACAAACTACACTACAGATTAGCACCTATTCGTGTTATCGTTGTAGCTCACGGTTAGTACCAGCGCTTTGTCATCCGAGAAATGTACGGTGAGCGGATCCGGCAAGACCGAGCGGACCGTACAGTTCCTACTGAACGCCAAGTCTATGAAGCCACCGTTGATCGTGGTCGAAAACTCGAGAGACAGACACGTCATCGAGTAATTGTTCAGCATGTGGTCGGAGAAGCGAGTGAAGGGGGAGGGGGACGCGCGCAGCGGCGTTAAAGATGTAAGGCGCGTTACTGACACCGATATCAGCGTCGCGTCTGTGGCTTATTCGGTAGAGCGTCGCGCTGCGGCCCGCCGAGTCCTCTTTCTTTTAAAGATAGAGAGAAGACTGCGGACGCCGCCGACGGCGGTGGATGGTTTGGGGTCGCTTATAAAGTGTATTCACACTTAAAAAACCCCGTTTAATGCCCACCGATGCCTTTTTTACAGATTGGGGGCGCCACCTCCCAGTTACTACAAGCAACAGGTGGCGTCCTCTACACTTACGAGTGCGTAGAGGTTGTCGCACTTCTACAAATAATATCAAAGAATGACAGTGAATGCTTCCCTACTACAGAAAATCTTTTAATTTTCGTGCAAGTGTGTTACGCAAGTGTGCTCTTAGTGGCTGTCCCAAAAGTTTTTGGAAAAAAGCTCTATCGAGGTTTCGCCGAGACTGTGCTCCACGTTCCGAGCAGGCCCGGTGGTGATTTAGGTGTACTAAATCATTCACCGAGAAAATTGAGATGCGTGAGGGGTAGCTCGCCGACTCGCGAGAGGAAGAATTGTCTCAGTGGGCACTTCGATATAGTATTTGCCGTAGTCGCTCTATATATAGTATCGCTTGAAAGGGTTGGAATACAGGCTCGCACGTGGTCCTCTCCTCGCAAGCACTGGCGGCGCTCAGTGGTAGAATACCTGTCCTTGCTACTCAATTTGCGCCCCTGCAGAGAAGTGAAAGAAAACTAGCGATTGAGAAGGCAATGTGATAGGGTTCGGTTACGCTATCACGTTCTTCTATTCAAGGCATGACTTGAGCAACAACCGAGCTATTACGTCTTCCAAAAAGGACATTTCGCAATCGCTTAGACTAACCAATGTTTGGCTGATGCAATCAAATTTTCTTCCCTGATTACTAAAAGAAAAAATTGATTGCATCAGGCAAGCATCGCTTAGTCTAAGCAATTGCGAAATGTCCTTTTTGGAAGTCGAACGTTTTCAATTGTTGAGGTTTAACGTCTTAAACCCACCATATGATTATAAGAGATGCCGTAGTGAAGGGCTCCGCCGATTTTGACCTCCTGGGGTTCTTCAACGTGCACCTCAATCTGAGCGCACGGCCCTCAAGCGTTTTTGCTTCCACCAAAAATGCGGCAACCACAGCCGAGATTCAATCCCGCGACCTGCGGGTCAACAGACGAGTGCCTTAGCCAATAGACCACCGGGGCGGGTGTTAAGCCCTTATTTTACTCGTTGTACTTTATTCCAATGCGCTAACATCACAGTATGGGTATTGACCTTAAATATAATGCTGTTTCCGTCTCATTACCAGGCTACGGTATTTCAATAAATTTAATTAACGGTATCGTAACGTTCAATAACCACGGGCGGTCGAAATTAGTGTTACCGTATGTGCTACCGCATATGCTGGGACATTACTCGACACTATCCGGATCCATTCTCTACAACTTCTCTTATATATGACCAGTGAATTTGCTGTGTTAAATTCGTTGATGCAGAGCAATGCTCGACGTTTGCAAAAATACACGGAACGCCAAGGTCTGTGTCAAGGAAAACAGCAAAAGGCTGAAGGTATCAAACTCACCTCAGCTAGCGACCCGCAGTCACGAACTTAATTCGTTCCGCAGGGGCCGGAACCGGGAAGAATGAGTTGAAGTGCGGCAGGGGGGAGGGGGAGTTGGAGGCAAGGAGGAAGGTGGCTGAACAAAGTGATTCTTGACTGTCCCCATTGAAAAAACGCATTTCTGATTTCTCATATGTGTACCATTTCTAAAATCGACTTGGCGTGCGGGTTTCGAGGAACATGCTGATACAGGTCTCCATAATGACAGATCTAGACGCCGATTGCAAAATATACTAGAATTCGTCCCACAGTACCTTTCAATACACAATGACGACATGGACTGCCTTGCGAAGAAATTGCTTGAGACCAGTCCTGTCTCGGCGGCTTGCCCCAGCGACTCTTCATTCATCGCGATATGGTGAGCAGGTAATTCGAGTGTGATTCAGAAACGTCCCAAACATTTTATTCCTGGAGAAGCCACGACCGCCGGGGAGACGTCCGTGGGCTGCATTCGTTACGTAGGTTGCATACCCTTTCCTTACGCAGAAAACCGCATCGTCATATAGTGACGCGAGCTTCCCCGCAACTACAACGCGGCGCGCTTAATGGCTAGTGGCATGCTGATCGTTAAGCATGATTCACGGCAAAGCAAGTACGACGCACCAGCGTGTCGCAAGTGATCCCGCAATGCATGTGCGCCTGCGCCGATAAGGTTCGATGCGCGGCCGCTTCGTGTTCGCCGGCGACCCGCGGAGCGCGGCCTCGCGGTGCCGTGTTCGTGCTAAGAGTGGACGATACTGTACGCTAAGATAAACACAGTCGATGACTAGTGTCTTTGACTGAGGCTTCCCTGGATTGGCAGAAGTTGTATATTATATGGCCACATAAACATTAAAATAACGTGATCTGTGAATAGCGTAAATAGAAGGTTTTAGGTTTGGATTCTATAGTGACGGAAATATTTTTCGTCGTCTATACCATTTTTATTTTTTTCGATTGTTTACAATCCCTTGTGCTTCTCGTAGCCTTATCGCCTTCTAGATTCATTTGTTTGTGGCTAAGAGAAACGAGCCCTTCGGCAGAATCTGCTAGTTTTGTCAACTGGAGAAAGTTGAGGCAGCTCGCATTAGTGGTTCCAAGCCTGAGCGCAAGAGCTTAGCAGAGCAACCTTCTTCAGTTTTTCCAAATTTTTATTTCTATACTTATTTATTTTACTATTTCTTAGGGTTTTCGTTTTTTTATATCCATATATTTCTAGAAAAATCAAGGCACTCGATAAGGAAGAAAAAGAACATTTCTCCTTGGTTCCAGCGTGCGCTCAAATGGCCAGGCTATGGGTCGGCAACCTGCGGCCCGCGTTGGAAGAATATGCAGCCCTCGACTCAGCGTCGAAACTCCCTCGCCGCTTTCCTTTGTCACTACCTACCTGACAGTCAACAAGACAGTTTTGACCTAAAATGGAATTTTCACGTGTAACTTACGTTTCAGCGCAACTTTCTGACACACTTGTCTGAAAATAGGCGTAGTGCCGACTATCTAATTATTAGTGGTATTTAGATAATCGGCACTAATTATTAGGGCCGATCATCTAAATATTCATGCTTTGCTGCAAATTCCCAGCCTGTTCCCCACGCCCTTCTATTTTCTGTGCGTGCCCCGTCAGAGTTCCACGCAACTTGACACTTCGCCTCTTGGTTCATGTCACCGAAAAAAAAAGAGGCACAAGACTACTTGTCGGCATGGAAGCGCGCTAAAATGGCTTTTCTATTGGTGGAAAAGGATTCTTTACGACAAGATACGACAGCATACGATGAAAGAACCGATGGGCAGCCCCCAAATATAACACCCGCTTGTAAAGATATGACACACCATCGTGAATCTCATTAGGGTCACGAATGAGCATTGACCATTTTTTCGTGAACGTGTTTGCGAACGATAAATTTGAAAATTTCATTCATGCATGGCTTAATATCCAATATGGTCTCCTCAAGCCACTTAAGGCACCTCAGTTAATTAGCACATAAGCTATAGCGCGTGTGGCGTGATTGCACAATCATGTTATGGTAATAGCACATGGTATAAGCCAAATCTATTGAGCTCAGCACGTTGGTGTTTATTAGTAAGACGATGACGGTGTGCATTCCAGCAGATTTACTTGGCGTCCAGTCCAAGTGCGTCAATTGTACACACTTCGCTCTCGTAACAATGCTACAGACAGTTGTGTATTTTGTGCAAGTTGTTGACAAGTCCTATGAATTCTTCCTGAGAGTTATTCAGGATGTTTGACGTCGCGGAGGAACAGGTATTGCCGAATCTGTCTCCAGCAGTCCTCGTTCAAGTCAACCAGTTGTGTGCCGCCGCCTTCTGAAAGGTGACAGACGACGCTCTCCCTCACGACTCCTGTGATCCGCATGAACGCGTTCAAGGTCTTCGTTCGTCTCAGGCGGTCTCTCACCGACCTCGCCACTTCAGCTTTGTCCGTCTTCAGCTGCTCCGCAATCTCGTCCAGTAGTGCCGGATAGACGGAGACACGTTCCACAGCAAGGGTGACGTACCTGCAGGAGAGGAGTGATGCTTATTGGTGAAACTGGGACTTCCGGCATTCTGCTCACACGGAACCACAGTGAGCTTTTCGCATTACAAATCACCAAATTTCAGCCCTCGTTGTGTTTGCTGCATGACGTCAGTGCAAGTATGACGAAAAACTGTCAGGGGCTGTGTATGATGAGATTTAAGAAAAAAAAAGAATGTACACTTATCTCCGAAGTGAATCATAGCGAGTGGACGAAGCTCTGGGAATGGTATCGGCAAGTAACCGTGCGCTACCCAGACATTGTTCACATATATAACGTAAATTGAGCGACATAATATAGAACTATAAGTAATATGGCCTTCCTGTCGTCTAAGGCAATACACCTCTACCGTGGTACGTCACCACGTGACGTCACTGGCGCACGTGCAAGTTGTGCTTGGCAAAACACGCCCGCAGGTGGCTCAGGCTGGCACAGTATTGCAATGTTTCGGGCAAGCTTTTCTTTTTTCTTCTTAAAAGCTTTAACTTTATGTTACAGTGGCAATATTAGCTGTAGTATGCGTCAGAGAACACATATCTGCGTGGTAAACTGCGTGATGTAATTTTTCCCACGCTGGCTGGTTAACACATGCGGCGGCCTGTTCTCTGCTGCTCTGCTGATTGTGGTGTGTTGTGTGCGTTGAAAGACATGAACAATACCTGTTTACCTTTACGGACGGTGAAACTGAGAATATTGTGCGTGGTGTCTGCAGTGTGAATAAGAACGCGTCTTGTATGCGCAAACATTGGCACTTGTTGTGAAACAATGGTAGCATCCGGTTGTCGACGGAACTTGCCGATTCGACATTTCAGTCAAGGTGAATCTGCGTTTCACGTGATCATCGGCGGGTGGGTATATCTCAGCAAGTGCACTGCGTGCAGAAACAAAAAAAATTGCATTATCTCCGTGCATAAAAGTATGACTGCGCATTACGTATATAAGCATGCTCACAATTGCCGATGCTGCATATACGCTTCGATCCGGCGCGCACGCAAACCCAATAAAAGTATATCTATCGTATCGTATATCTTCATGGTAAAAAGCGGAGATTGTTGTTTCACATCTACTTTGTATACTTTTACGGCTTGATATTTATGACGTGACGATGCGCACAACAAGCTTGTGTGTCAGGTAATCAAGGAGCAATGTGAGTTTGTAAATACGTTGTAGGCGTCAGAGGCAGCGTTGTAACTGCGCAAACGATTACGCGTATAAGTAAGGAACTAGTTTAAAATTCAATACAATTTCGGTGGGCTATGAAGAACGTCCCCGACAACTTTGCTTTATATTTACAACGATTTGTTAATAACATCAGCCTAACGCACGACAAAATGTGTTCTCGTTTTTTAAAAATTTATCTTCGATCAGCATTTTGCGACGTGAGTGAAAATGTTGTCCGTGACCTCGCACGGCAGCTAAAAACCAGGTTGTCACCAATGCTGCTCCTCGTTTAAAACTGCAGTGCACATGTCACGACAAAAATTGGGTATGTTTACGTGCATACCATGCCAATGTTTCACAGAGCATCTGTCAGTGTCAACATGCAGGACGTTCGCTTTTGAAAAAAAGGAAACAAAATATTTTTTCATTGGCTGCAATCTACAACGAGCAAATTGCCGCACGTTATCCTAACAGCATCGTGCATTATAAGCAGTGACGCTTCTTTTTAGTGGCTTTAGAAAAACACGTAGCCGATATTTTTGTCGGAGGAATGCAGACACACGCAGTTCTGCTATGCAGAAAGATCCCGCCGGCAGAACGTTCTGGCCAACCAGCCCCTGCGCCGGAATGGTGGGTGCGGTGCTCGCAGAGACGTCAAGAATAATTTAGGTTGCCGGAGTGGAGGATATGCCTCGAAAGCGACTCGAAGAACACACCATGTATGCAATGACAAGATACCATTTTGATCTAGATAATTTGTTGGTACACACGGTTGTCGACATATGCCATTGTGCAATGGTTTATTTGAGAAGGCTCAACATCTAGGTATGCTTTAGTAGAGATCAACTCAGCAATATACTTTCTGATAGGTGACCTTCGCCGGGAATAGAGAACGCACACCTTATAATTATTTCATCTATGTTGAAGTTATTATAGAACCTTTTTTGTGTATTATATAATTTATACTAAAAACGGTTCTGTGCCATGACCAAAATGCCCGAAGTCATATTTGGACATTATAAACTATCGAGATTTAGCCCTGCTGGTGTTCATTGCAGGAAGCCAGTGTAAAGCTAAGAGGCATCGCATATATACTGATATTAAACTACGCCAGTGTCCACGTAACAACAACAACAACAACAAAAACAACAACAACAACAACAACGACGACGACGGAGCCTTTATTGGGGTGAGAATAACGGGAGTTTATATGGAGCTGTAAAGACGAATAGGCTGTATTGATTATTGGGCCTTACGAAGTGCAGCTGCGGAACCTTAAAATGAAGATGTGCGTGAAGTCGTACCAAACAGAAAATCACAGTTCACCACAAGAACGAAGTAATAAATGCGATAGCAACAAAATACAACGTTATACGCGAACTATAGGGCTAGCAGCTAAGCTTTTTCGATTCAATCTCGCATAATTAGACGAAAAGCGGGTGCACAAATTACGGCCGCCGCAGGGGCCGAAGCTTTTGTGGTGCTGTCTACAGTGTCAAGCCAGTGAAGGCGTTGACAGCGCAACACATACAAGCGTATACGAGCCGCCTGCCAATGCCTGCCGAGATAGCACGCGCGCGCGCCAGTGCTCGCATGGGCCCCTTGTTACCGAATTTCGCAGTTGCTGCTAAGACGAAGCAGAAAGAGTGAAACTTTTCTAGGGTCCGTATGCTGCATACATTGCTACAGAGTGCAGCATGCATTCAGGTATGCTCATGAATATACAGCAAGCAATATTGCGTCTGTGAAGATAACGTCCATGCGGCCTACTCTAGACTGTCACGAACGCACCCAATGAGCCACCTGGCTATGTTTAGCCGACGGAATCCATAATGATGAGGGGGCTAGCGAACACGCAAAAAATCACTACCATCGCAATCAACATAAGCCACGGCGCTGTTGGCATACGTAAAACTAGTCAGCGTGCACCTAGCTGTCATAAAGTGAAGCCTCTAGTCGGCCAGCTCGAGCCACAAGACTCCAGTTCCTCTGCGTCGTCTCTTGGACAGTGAGCCAGTCTTCCGCGAATTCCGCATGCACATGACAGTGGCAATGTACGTCCAGCAAAGTGTAGCTGTGGGAAATGTCCACCGCGAGACGACTAACAAATGTGGCGGCACCCTTGGAGAAATCATCATATTCGACCCACCTGATGCTTTTGCTTTTTATAACAGATTCGGCAAAGGTCAGCCACATTAGTTCGCTTGCACTAAGCAACGAAACAGACAGCTGCCTCAGGCTGTTATTATGACACAGAGCTACGACCACGGGCCACCACCGTCGGTAATCGTCGCCTGCTTCTACCTCGGTGCCAGTACCGACGAAAAGTTTGAGCCTTCGCAGCGAAGTTGTAAATTCGAGTAACAAAGCGAGACCAGCTGCAACGCCTGGTCGACCAATCTCTATCTGCACAGTTAAGCTCGTCAGATGCTGATATTTTGGCAGAACACGTTCCGTGGCTAGTGCGAGTCCCGCAGGTCGCGGGAGCGAATCCCTGCGGCGGCAGCGGCTGCATTTCTGATGGAGGCGGAAATGTTGTAGGCCCGTGTGCTCGAATTTTGGTGCACGTTAAAGAACCCCAGGTGGTCGAAATTTCCGGGAGCCCTCCACTACGGCGTCTCTCATAATGATATGGTGGTTTTGGGACGGTAAACCCCACATATCAATCAATCATTCTTTATTCTTGAAAACGGCCCTCTTCTCAACGACACAGAACAAACCTTAAGGATATACAGGAAAAGAGTATGTTTATAAACACCCACAGAATAAAACTATACAATTCCAATCATGGTTAACCTCCCTGACTTTCTTGCAATTTATTCTTCCTCTTCTCAGTGGGCGGTCGAGGTTATTATGCTTAGCGGAGATGATCTTCTGCGATAGTAACACTGTGAGGCTGTTAAAGCTCATGACTAGGTGAAAAAATAGTGGTCGCCCGCATATGGAAGTTAACAATGCGTCTACCTAGACAAAAATAACACACTGTGCTTAATGGTATATACATTCTTTGTCGGCTAATGAAGGCTCATGATTTGAAAATTGGCGGGTTCTCATATGTATTCGCGTAACATGACTTGAGGGCGGAATACACTTTTTTTCTGTTCTTAGTGGAATGCATCGAGCTTCTCTCACCCAGAATTTTCGTTCTCCTGGCATGAATTTCGCAATGTCCGGGAAAAGCTGCAATAAAATCTTCCTGCACGTCACATGCCTCCGAGTCTGCCTCACCTAAGACCGAGGGATGATGACGCTATGCGGGGTCTTATAGCGACGTAACGATGTGTGTGAGGACCTTTCGCATCACACTTGTTGACGTCGATTAAGAATTCTCGTGGTTGACGAAGCATCTAAGGCTTTCAATACAATAGTTTCCTGATTCACTCATTCAATAAATCATTCATCACTTACTTAGTTCTTTCGTTCAAGTCATTGCCATATAGAAACACCAGCGCACAGCACAGTTACTGCAGCTCTACACTTAGGTAATACGAAGGCCATATATCTTCTTTGTTATCAAAGAAATAATTGAAAAACTTTTAAGTCGTGGCTATTTGAGTGAGTGCGTCGCTCAGGATTGAAGCGAAGGCTAGATAATATGGATATGTGGCACGTGGAGTCCAGTCAGTGCGGGCATTCCGATCCGGATTTAGCTAGCCGTGTCGCGACAGAGAAGACGCCACGTGCAGCTCATTAGTGAGCATTAAATGAATCAGGGATTAGCTATGTACTTGAAAGTTGTGCGACGCGAATAGCTGGAACGTTAAACCTTGAAAAACGGTTTTTCAACTATTCAACTCCAAACTCACGTTTTCCGCCCAAGACCTTCAACGGATAGTTTCTTAAAGTAGGCCACGGTAAACAAAATTTATGAATATTTTGAGGGCGGAAACATGTCGTAGCCAGAAGCATTTAGAAGACAGCATTTGTTGGTTGACCTTTAAAGTGCGCTGCACGAAATCACGCGCTTCAGGGCTGAACCTTCAGTCAGAGTGATATTTCTGTTTTTTTTTTTTCATTGCTTCCTGTGAAGCCTATAGGGGTGTCATAAGCCATAAGCAGTGGTAAAAATATCGCCGACAATGTATATACACCATTCTGTTTCTGTTTTATGCGGCTAAACGAGAAAGAGAAGTACATTTTGACCTAATGAACAGAAACCAGCTACGTTTGTAATACCCCGTTTCAAGGGCTTGAAACGACGTGAGGTTAGATGTTTTGAAGCACAGCTTTCTTAGTGAACAGTCAGGAGCTTACTGAACCAAGGATTCTATTTATATCATGGCAAAGTATGTGTGTGGGAGAAGCATTGAAAACGAGAGCGAGAGAGAAAATAAAGCCAGTGCCACTTTGGCGGGCTTGCGTATGCCCATACTGGTAGAGAGCTGCTAACAGAGGAGACTTGAGAAGAACACAGGAGAAGACGGTATGTAAAGTTATGCGTTCCTGGCAGCCCTTTACTATCATGATGAGAATGAGACTTTTTATTAGAGTGCAAGTTAACTTTCTCGTGTGTAGGCGGCCTCCTTAGTATGGAAAGTCACGCGTGCCTCGTTGCTCCAGCGGTTATGGTGCCCTGATGCAGACCCGAACGTCGGGGTAGCGAATCCCAGCCATAGCAGCCGTCTTTTCGGTGGAGGAGAAAATGCGACACACGAAAGACACGAGCGCTCGTGTCTTTCGTGTCCTTCTTGTCTCTGTGTCGTCGTTTTGTTATCGCGCTATAACTATCGTCATGCCATACCAACTAGCCCAAGCTGCCACACTTCTAAGTCAAACTCAACAAACAATTATTCACGGTGATTTAAGCTTTTTCTACCCTGAGCTAATTATTGGCTAAACTCCAATATTCACTCACAGCGTCGCTCTTGAACAACGTCAAAAGCACCAATAGCAAGCTCTTTGTGATGAAAGATATTCTGATATGATGGGGAGTAGAGAGTGAATAAATCGACGGCAGTCGCAAAGTGAAGTCTTTGCGATTCAGCAGTGCCTCGATTCATTTGGGGCAGCATATAAAATACGCACCCACTCTTTTTAATGTATAGTGCCCATGCAAGGCTCAACCCGTTTACGAAAATTGATTTACCATCTGTATAAACTGATGCTTCCATTTCTAAATTTACGTCTTCTGTAGTTACCTTGTGCTGCTTCACTCTATAGGTGTAAATAACAAAACGATGCATTCTACGCGAAAATACTAACAGAATTCCGGGCGGCTCATAGATAGGGAGTAAGGAGAGACCACTCGCATGCTTGCCATTGAAACTGCAGCATCAAGTGAAGGAAGAGTGAAAATTAGTGGTCGTCAATGAAGTATATTGATGAGAACAAAGAGACAATGATGCCGGGTAACGGGATGTGTTTAGAAAAAAAACGGTTAACGATTTTGAGTTTTGAAGCGGTAAGGCGTCCCTTAAAGCCCTCTGGAGAAAACGGTACTAATTTACACTTATTTTATTCATGGATGGAGTGTGATGCTTCAGTTCCACTGGAACAGTACGTGGGGAGGAATGTTTCATAGTCACGCTCGCCATGAATGATCCCGCATTGTTATCCAAGCTCCACTGTTAGGAGGAAGCGCAACTGTTAAATGTCTGACGTTGCTTTCAATTTTCGTTGTATGATTGGTTGTAACACGATGCTACGCGACATCAGTCCTGTGGCCAGGTTTTATGTGATTTTACCCGCGTAATAGACTTAATCGCCCAGGGTGGTTTTTGTACTTCACGAGTCGGACAAATCGGTGCATGTGTTAAGCAGAAGTTGAAGAGGACGCAACTAGCGCGTAGAACAGTGCTGTTAATTTCTCTTCCACTCGGTGCAACGAAAGCTTAAGTAGTTCCAGAAACTGAAAGCCGCTGTTGCAGTTGTACACTCCCTATAATCGGTACCAAGACGAAAGACACGAAACGAGCACACATTCTCAATACATCGCAGATATCATGATAATCACCGTCTTTATCATGTATTATCTGCACTTTGGGAGAAAAAAAAATTGCCCGCAGCTTCCCTCGGGGGAACACTGAGGAGGATGCGGAGCATATAATTGGTTAACGGGGTGTTAAAGTGCGACTTACTTGGGTCGATGGCTAAATTGGTTAACGTGGTTGTGAAATGGGGTGTTAAATTGCGACTTACTTGGGTCGATGGCTAAATTGGTTAACGTGGTTGTAGGAGGGGGTGTTAAATGAGTGAACACGTACACACGTATGCGAAAGGGCGGCGCTGGTCGAAGGGACGTCGATCATTGTGTTTGTGGATTCGTTGGAATTCATTTCACCGCGACCTTGGACGTCGACGAACCGTACAAACCAACCGACGAGCGGCAACTGAACGAGCGAGCGCCGACCTTGAGTATATATATATACAATGCGACGGCGCATGCACTGTCAGCTGTTGAATGTTCTCGAAGCGCGACGGTGCATGCGCGTCCACTGGAGAATCAGGAGAATTGTAGATGTCGAACGCGGTGTGTAGAGGAGGGAGGGTGCACAGATGGTGGAGGAGTGAAGCGCGCGCGGTGTGTAGAGGAGGAAGGGATGCACAGATGGTGGAAGAAGGAGGAGACGGCGCGGCGGCGCATGCGCGCGCGTCAGCTGTCGAATGTTGGAGAAGCGGTGCGGACGGCGCACTACAAGGCGCGAGTATAAGATGCTTCCGCATCTAAAATTACACCATCTCTCACTAAAAGGACCGTGTGTAGGATGCGAAGCAGCGCGTGGGTCGACTTAGAGTTTCGTTCGTCATGAGCACCCTGCCAGGTGTCAACGTGCCGTTTGCAAGTGAAGCACACCACATATTCACTATAGTTACTCGTCCCGAACTCTTGTTTGAAGTTGAAGTTGAAGTTTATTTCAGGCAAAAGCAAAAAAAAAAAAAGAAGAAAGGTACGATTTGCCTAGGGGACCGGCGAAAAGGCATAAAAGCCTGACAAAGCGCCTGCCCCCGTTAAACCCAAAACCCACCAAAATAACACAGTGCTCAGTGTAAAGTAAAGAGTCAATAAGAAATTAAGCATAAATAAGTTTCTATATGCAAAACATGTACATGAAAACATAAATGAGCGAAAATTTTCACAGGCAATGAAATCAATAAAGCCTATGCGTGTCCGACAAATGAAGCAAAGTGTAGAGGACATAAACAAAACTAATGTAAGATATTTAAAATACCTGAAGAACTTTTAATTTTGAATACAAGGTTTCAACAATCAAATAACAACAACATGAATAAGAAATATGTTTGACCAATAAATGAAACACAGTTTGGATAACATAACCAAATGTTTATGTGATTTACACAAGAAAATACATCAGGGAATATGAAACAAAGATGGTGACAGTAATTACGTTTGTGTAAATAGGAAGTATTCCTGTATCTTCTTTTTAAAAATGCCATATGAGACTGTATTGTCAATTAGAGAAGCTACAATCGGTTGTTCGTTCAGGAAATGCGAAATTTGATACAATAGTTTTTGTGTGCTGTAATTTGTACGTGGTTTCTCATATGTATACACCCTGTGCCGTAGGTCGTGACTGTGATCTCTCGGGAGATGCCTCTGATAAAACCCTGAGCAATCAGTTCGTACCTGTTTAAAAATAAGCATTGCTAATTTTTGTTTCATGGCGTTGGTTACCGTAAGTATTTTATGTTCCTTAAAGAGAGGCGCGGTATGATGTCTGAATGACACCCCTGATATTAGTCGTATAGCTTTTTTTTGCAAGGTGTGAATTTTGTCAGTGTTTGCTTTAGTCGTATTCCCCCATACAAGAAGACAATAATGGAGGTGTGAGTGAACAATGGAATAATATAGTTGTTTTTTCAACCACAGAGGGTGATCACGCCACCCGGGAGCAAGCGCATTCATCGCGCGTCTGCAGAATCTCTTTCTATGACGCCATTACGTGATTGCCGAGAAAGTGTAAGGGGGAGGGTACAGCGTCGCCTTTCCACGCGATAGCCGCCCAGCCGCAACGCGCGTGGCAACACACCTGCCGCTCTCAAGCGGGGGGCGAATCAGCGAATCCGTGACGCTCTTTCAGCCTCCGCTTGCGTGCGGCAAGGTTTCCAGCACGTGCGTTGCGGCTGGGGGGGGGGGGGGGGGGTAGCGCGTGGAATGGCTCTCACGCAGCCCATTAAACAAGCCAAAATGCGCTATACGTGTGAGCGCGTTCTTGCAGTGCTTGGGCCAGCTGTTGCGCATGCGCAGCAAAGGTGGTTACGCCACTGGTTTGAATTCGGCGAAAGCTGCTTCGTATCTAAAATACCTCTCCGGATAATGTCATGAAAATGGACAACATAAGCTCAGGCTCTCTTTTTTTCCTCTTTGAACAGAAAGACAGTGTGCGCACAAGATTGCCCTGTGACACGCGAAGAATTGTATCTCAGCTTGTGCATTTCAGAAAGCAGCTCAATAATTCCGACTGGTGTTGCGGAGCTCCCCCTCCAGAATCATTCCACATTTTCGCGACCAGGAATAGAATGGGGGCGACGCTCTAAGGAATAGAATGGAAATGAAATTTCTTTTTTTTTTCTGAAAATATAGCACGTTTTAGTCTACACGTCGCTTTCTAAACTTCAAACATCAGTAATTCAGACCCTCTAATTTAACAATAAAGCAGTTTTCAAATGGCTTGGCTGATTAGAAGCATGCTACATTTACAAGCAATGCGCCTATTGAAATTAACTCCTTGTATAGACTGTGTTGCTCTAAACTTTGTCGCTATTCTTCGCGTAACCACGGTTAAATGCCGTGGGCATCCGTCGCGTGGAGCTATACGGTGGCGGCACACGATGTGCTGGGCATTATCTACTAAAAGTGCACTTGAATATGCTTACTATGGTCACTGCACTTTAATGCACTGTTTGCAGTAAGAGACCAGCCGAGATTAGTTATTGGGGTGAAGCGGACCGCAAGAAAACTAGCTTTGGAAGTATAAAACGAGTTAATTTTGTACACCACCTAAAATATAGGTTCTCAGTGATTCATTGCGGGTGTTATGGCAAGCAAAAAGTGGGGTAAAAAAGAATATAAAGGAGAAGGGAGGTGCACTCGCACCAAAAATTGAACAATGGCAGCAATGAAAACTTTAAAATTTCGTTTTTATCGACGCTAAAAAGTGATCGATCGCAACCAGAGCCTCTTAGTGTCAAGAAGGCTTCTTGCCAGACACGCACTGGCGTTTGATGAAGGCATTCCGGATCGCCTGAATCAATCAACGCCGGCACTTCAAGCTTGTCAAATGCGTAAAGTCTGTGACGCTTTGCGAGCATCACCCCTATAAGCTTTCATACAATATGCAAAAATTACAAGTGACAGACAAGTCACAAAGAAGAGATGGCTTAGAGCTTCCAGATTTAAGATATCATCAATATGAATACGAGTTTTTTTTTATTCTTTGTTTCGCTGCAATTCTGCTTTCGCAGGTTTATGGTCACTTCAAAGCCTACTCCAAACTAAACTATCTAACTTTTGAGCGTTTTGAAAGGAACTTCACGACCATACAGCCCGTGCAAAAATGCACAGGTAAAAGTTAAGCACGTAGCCACAAACGTGAGATCTCTTCTGAAGCAATTTTTTTTAACGTCACTTGCACTTTGTGTCAGTTACAGCTGCTGCATCGTGCTTTTTACCTAAACTATTTATCATCCCACTCACCGGGTAAGTATAGCTATCTATCATTTACTATACTTGCCCCTCCTCTCTTTCAACTAACTTTATCTTTCTAGCCTCGGATACTCATTTATTTTGAAAATGTGTTAAAGATGTGAAATGTGCCCTTTTATCGTTTTCTGAGCGCATAGACAATTTTCACAGCGAAATCTGTATATGCACAGGAGAGAGGGAAAAATGGCCTGTATCTGCATGTTACACTGCGAATGGTGTCGAAAGACGATAGTCTTGCGTCTAAAGAGAGTGAACAAAATGTTTATTTGATGTTCTGCGCAAGAAAATCGGTGAATGGTATTCTAGAGGCGCTGCGTTAGAGTGCCTCGAGCGTGCAGCGGAGGCATACGAGCGACTCAAGTCACGTCACACGTGAAACATGAGCGCTATTAGGCAGTTATCTTAGATAACGAAGCGCGTGGCTCTGAGACGGGCGCGCACGCCCGTCTCAGAGGTGATAAGGTGTACAACGCAAGGTGACGGGTAGGTGCCACTACCGTGTCGCCATAGGAAAGCGTTAGAAACACTTGCCTTTTCGTGCAATCGCTGCATGGTCAGCGCAGCGTGATAAACGTTGCGGCCCTTAGAATTACTTATGTATGCTTTTTCTAGTAAAAGACGCACATACAGAATTTATGCGTGTTGTTATGGTGCCTCAGATATGCGCAATGATTGCTTTTTAATTGACAATCACACAAGCATGAACGCTGAACCTTAAGCAATATTGGTGGGCGCTGCGGATGGGGTCGGCCGTTTGCGGTATCGTCTGACTCCGTTTAGAACACCCAAAACCATAAAAAGTGGACAAACAGACAAATGTACAGACAGACAGACAGACAGACAGACAGACAGACAGACAGACAGACAAAAATATTTGCGCCAAAGTCCACAAGAAAAACTATCGTCTTTCAAAAAATTGGCAGATCCCACGCACTGTGGGAATCGATGATATGCGAAGCACGAATGAGAAAGGTTGATATGTCACTTTAATATCAGCAAACGATAAGAGGTGGAGGTAAATGATGCCGTACATCACTTCCGTGTAATCATTATCATGTCTGGATGTCTCGCTTGCCTTCGTAATCTATTTACGTCACGTGATACTAAATCCAGTATATGTGGAGCTAGCGAAACGGCCGTGAGCACGCTATGAGCGTAGTATGTTGTCATGTTCTTCCATGACACGCGTGTCAAGATTATCATGTTTGCACCAGTCATATATTTCGTCATCCATTGACATCACGTAACACCGAATTCGGTATGTGTGGAGCTAGCCAAATGGCTGCGAGCCCATTATGAAGGGCCTAATATACTCCAATGTAGCGTTGATGCGCGCGCACGATGGACACAACGACGCTACGTTAGCAGAACGCGAGCTCTCTATAGTCTGACGCCAGGCGCGACCGGCGCGACCAGCGTCCATCGGCGCGGCCCGACGGTAACCGCCGCAAAATGCGACATGCTACATTTCGCGCCGATGCGTTCCCAGACAAAACTGCGTCTCCCTCTTTTCGTGACGGAGGGGCGCCATACACGCTGAAACGCGCATGCGTCAAAGCAACGCAGCGCAGTGAGCGCATGCGACTATATGGCAGGACCGGTACCTGGCGTCGAAACGCCGGCTTGACGCGTCGAAATGAACGCCGGCGAGCACGTGCACCACGTCACGTCGAAATGTATTGGCGCCTTGACTGTGGCATGTGGTCATGTTCTCACATGACACGCATCTCATGATTATCATGTTTGCACAAGTTCATACCTTCGTCATTCATTGACGTTACGTAATACCAAATTCGGCATATGTGAAGGTAGCGAAACGTCCACGAGTGCATCATGAGTGTGGCATGTTGTCATATTGTTACATGACACACATGTCGTGATTATCATGTTTGGATGTGTCCTTTACCTATGTCATCCGTTCGCGTTGCGAAATACCAAGTTTGGTGCTTGTGACACTAGCGCACCGACCACGAGTGCATCATGAGCGTGGCATGTAGTCATAGTGTTGCATGACACGCATGTCATGATTTTCATGTTAGGGTCTGTCGCTTGTGTTCACCATGCAATCATGCCATACCATACCAGTTTTACAACATGCCATGTTAACGGAACCACCGCAAGAGCTGCAGGACTGTGAATTGTAAATCATGACATTCATGACATACATGTCATAATTTTTATGTCGTGACTAATCAAATACGTTCTTCATACAGTCATGTTATCCCATACCAAGTTTGGTGTCGATACCGTTATCGAAACAGACAGGAGAGCTAAATGTCGTGGGCGGCTAGGTAGATAGCCAGATAGATGGATAGATAGATAGATAGATAGATAGATAGATAGATAGATAGATAGATAGATAGATAGACAGATAGATAGATAGATAGATAGATAGATAGATAGATAGATAGATAGATAGATAGATAGACAGACAGACAGACAGACAGACAGACAGACAGACAGACAGATAGATAGATAGATAGATAGATAGATAGATAGATAGATAGATAGATAGATAGATAGATAGATAGATAGATAGATAGATAGATAGATAGATAGATAGATAGATAGATACGCTCAAAGTCGCTGAAGTTCGCTAAGAAATGCTTCGCATTTAAAACATTTGGCATCGGTGCCACGAGTGGCCTCCATTAGCTTCATCATTTTTACTGGTATAGCGCACCACGACAAGGACACACACAAAGGAGAGATGCACACGCACACAGCGCTAACTTGCAACTAATGTTTTATTTGCGATCACACACGCTGTTTATACAACAGTAGACCGATAAAACCTGGATAATGTCACGTCAAGAATACAGCACAGCCCATGCACGTGTCATCACCGATAGCGACAATCTACACTAGCCCGTCAAAGTGAAGATTCCAGATACTTCTTTTCTTTAGATGATAATGCTATGGAAGCCACACTCACGCATTTTTCTTTCATTTTTTGTATTTCAAAAGCTTCAATAATTTCACGTGTGGTTCTGTCACGGGCCTTAAAGAGTATACGGGTATTTTGGAACATAGGGACGCAACCAGACCTCTGACAGTGAAGGGCCAAATGACCACATATAGCAGTTTCTACATTGTACTTGTGCTCCTTTAGTCTTTCATTCACACACCTTCCAGATTGGCCTATGTATTCGCAACCGCCAAGCATAGGCTGATTACGTGAGCGTCAAGGAAGCGTTCTTCCTGGGCACTGACACTTAGCGTGTCACTGATTAGCGTGTCACTTAGCGTGTCACTTAGCGTGTCATGTATTCGCAACCGCCAATCATAGGCCAATCTGGAAGGTGTGTGAATGAAAGACTAAAGAAGCACAAGTAAAATGTAGAAAGAGCTGTATGTGGTCATTTGGCCCTTCACTGTCAGAGGTGCGGTTGCGTCCCTATGTTCCAAAACACCCGTATACTCTTTAAGGCCCGTGACAGAACCACACGTGAAATTATTGAAACATTTGAAATAGACAAAATGAAAGAAAAATGCGTGAGTGTGGCTTGCATAGCAATATGATCTAAAGAAAAGAAGTATCTGGAATCTTCACTTCGACGGGCCAGTGTAGATTGTCGCTATCGGTGGTGACATGTGCATGGGCTGTGCTGTATTCTTGACGTGACATTATCCAGGTTTTATCGGTCTACTGTTGTGTAAACAGCGTGTGTGATCGCAAATAAAACATTAGTTGCAAGTTAGCGCTGTGTGTATGTGCATCTCTCTTTTGTGTGTGTCCTTGTCATGGTGCGCTATACCAGTGAAAATGATGAATCTCAACCAACTAGCCCGGCAACGTGCCTTAGGAAACTCCCTTAGCTGCTTCATCAGTTACGTCGTTCTCAGCGTCGTACACAAGCAGACGCACCATTGGCTGCGTTGAGTCACGTCATACATTCCGCAGCAGCCGTGGCACTGAGCACGGGCGCATCAGTTTCTACTGAGAGCTTCCACAATGATAAGTAACCGAGAACTTCAGAAGAGCGCCGACAGTGGACACGCGACAGAGTTCACATTCGCCGCGCGTATTGTGCAGCACGGCCACATAAACAGGCCCGGGAGGCCAAGTGCCAACAGCAGCTGTGTGTCGACGATCCGGCAGGCTTTCCAGCAGTGCTAATTCGTAAAGATGAATGGGTGAACCGGTGGAAAACCGATCACAAGTGCCGTTGCGGAGGTAACAGCTTCAACGTGATGACATAGGGAGCGCGTTCGCCGTGTCAAACGCCGTCCTTCGTTGTTGGTTTCTCCAGCGGCACCTTGACTTCGACGGCAACATCTGTGACCACTTGTGGTTCGAGGGTAACCACTGGGAGGAGGGCGTTGCGAAACGGAATGAACTGCTCTTTCCACTCTCCAATGACCATGACCATGCGAGGCACAATGTGCGCATGTGAAATAAACACTGTAGTATACAAACCCAAGTAAACATGTGTGCAGCCTCGTTGAGAAGCACGGATATGGTACCGATAATTGTGAATTGCTTCAATGCAGCATCGTGTCTAACCCACTGCTTAACACATAGGCCACACGTTTCAGCTTTCGGTGGTTAATCGTTTTGTACGGAGTGTATGGCAGTAATTTTTTTTTTGCTCGCAAAACGTGTTCATTAGATGGATATTTGCATCAACAAAAATAAATAACATCTTATATTTTCTGACAATGATTCTCAACACTTTTCTGCATCGATATTCACTTTGTGATTGTGAGCCCCAACTATGTAAATAAAAGAACACTATAATTAGTGACTTTAGTGAGAATAATCAGTTTTGTAGGTCAGTAAGCAACCGATTGTTAAAGAAAAAAATGGCAGCCTATCCTCGGGGTGAATGATGGAGAGGGGGGTGACGCATGCGTCCGTGCATTCTTTCACGCTTCCGTCCGTCCATGCATCCGTCTGTGTGATCGTCCGTCCGGACGTTCATTCGTGCGTCCGTCCCTGCGTTTGTCCATGCATCCACCGCTGCGTCCGGCCATGCGTCCATCCGTCCATGCAGCCATATGTGCGTCCATACATACAACTGTCTGTGTGTCCGTTCGTTCATCTAGTCAACACTCCAAGTACCACCATCTCGCATCTTTTCATCATATATTCCGCATATAGAAGCACCGCCATACAGCGGGCATTCCAAGGACTAAACGAGAGGTGGCACACGCACACTTTCGTACGGCTTGCGCTTTGTGTCTACTTCCCACCTTTAACCACCTCGAGTTCAAGGTATATACTAGTTCACTGTATTCATGGCACTGTGGCCCAACGCTCGCTAAACGTTTCTAAAACCAAGGAGGTTACGCCCAGCAAGTATAACGTAGCAACCCTTTCTTGTCAGATGGTGCTCAATGTACATTCAATGGCTGCTAATGGGAAGTGAGAGCCAGGAGAATTCGGCTTTTAGTTAACGCACACGCTGCGAATTTTTTATTGTTTAACAACGCACAGGAGAAATCTCCCACCGGCGCCACCTTGCAAATCAAAACGTAAGACTGGTTACGCACTACGACGACGACGAGGGACGAACAGGTGCCGCTTTAAGGAGCTTCACCACTAAAACGTTGTTTTTGTACAACTGACACAGTCTGCTCTACATAATATGCTGATTGATTGGTATGTGGGCTTTAACGTCCCAAAAGCACCATATGATTACAAGGGACGCCGTCGGGGAAGGCTCAGGAAGGTTCCACCACCCGGGGTTCTTTAATGTGCCCTGAAATCTGAGCACATGGGCGTACAGCATTTTTGCCTCCATCATAAAATGCTGCCGCGGGGATTCGATTCCACGACCTGCGCGTCAGCAGCCGAGTACCTCAGCCACTAGACAACCATGGAGCGGCGCTCTACATATGCTGCCGACCTGGTACAGTCAGGACAGTAAGGTCGTTGCTGTTATTTTTTTCCTCTGCACATGGCTATGGGTGAACTATGTAGAGTCGACTGGATCTCTGTATCTGTGGCACACACCCATGCTGGAGTATCGGCCAAGAACCACGTAGTTTTCAAGAAAATTCCTTAATTATAAGTTAGGTAATGTCTACCAAAAAATGAGGGGAATAAATTTAAGTGAGAATTCAAACATTCAGAAATAACAAATAAAAATGCGGATGCAGGAAATTGAGTGAATGAGGGGAACACAAAAAAAAATAAACTACAGCAATTCGGAAAAGCAGTAAATTAGGTGTAAAGAATAAAAAAGTTAGAGAAGCGCTCGCGCTCTCCCTGCTCTGTTTTAAAGCAGCTTAACCCTCATTCATGAAAAAACAGGGCATTCATTTGAGTTCAGTATAAAAAAATGGTAGTTTAGGCTATAGTGTTGCCCAATCGTAAAAAGTTTCCACAACAAATCGACAAAACTGATAGAAAGTATTACAGATGGCTTAGAAGAAAAATAAGAAGGAGGCATTCACGCTGGTGTCGCTGTAGGCGAATGCAGCTAGGTGCTGTGCAAGTTTTTTTACGCAATAGTGTATATATCCGAACTGCTACATCTACTGCGTGAGCCGGAATGTCAGCCGATATGAGCCACCAGATGTCGTGACATGTCCCTAAGTGCGCGAAGTTGGTGCCCGCCAGCCAGCATGCTCCAAAATGACACATTCCTGCGACTGTAGTTTGGTGTAACAGCACATTCGCACAACGCGATTCGCATTAACGTCGATGTTGACCCTGAGATGGTTTGCGTCAGAATTAATTTTATTTACTTGTTGACCCTTGAAGCATTGCCCCGCTGCGGTGGTCTTGTGATGAAGGTACTCGGCTGCTGACCCACAGGGCATGGGATCAAATCCCCGTTGCAGCAGCTGCATTTTCGGTGGAGGCGAAGATGCTGTAGGCCCGTGTGCTCTAATTTGGGAGCATGGTAAAGAGCCCCAGGTGGTGAAAATTTCCGGAGCCCTCGACTACGGCGTTTCTCATAATTATATGGTGGTTTTGGGACGTTAAAGCCTACATATAAATCAACCCTTGAAGTATTGGAATCATTCTTGGCCTACTTTTCATATAATGAGAAGTTTCTTAAAAGAAGAAAGAAAAACCAGCGATTAATTACAAAGGTGAAAGTTGCAAACACCACAGCCTTTACAAGTGTGACAAACGTGTCTTCAAAATGCTTCACCCGACGCGGCTGTAATCACGCTTTTCACAAGTCCAAATAGGTGGGGCACATTTTGAGTCCTAGTTCCTCAGCAAATTTTTCACCGGTGCACCGTATCAATTATATATTTTATTGCTGGTCCCGGTGAGACCCTGCCGAGTCCAACAACTGGGAAGCACACTTCATGAAGTTACTGAGTCTAACCTCGAAGAAACTATCCTGGCTTGTCAAAAGCAAGAAAGCTTGCTCGCAGAAAAGGAAGCAGCCAGTATGGAATCATTTATCACAGCTGACATCTTCGCTTCAGAGACAGCCACTGCGTACTGGAGAGACCACACCCAGGGCTTTCAATCAGTTTGAGCACCAAGCAACTTGGAAGAGACCACTGGTATCTAGTATGCTTTTAAGCGATCAACCGTTCTTTGTATGTAGTTGTCATTCATTATATTTCCGGGGCTATTTTCAAGAGCATCCTCACAAGATCTGATGCAATGCAGGCGAAACTTAACAGCACTTATAATGAAAAAAGATGTGCCTCACTTTGTAAACACTTTGTTCGAGGTAAGAAAAGTAAAAAAAAACAACCTTAATTATTGACTTAGGGGCCTGTTAGTTCCACTCTTACGGCCTTCACGTGCTCTGGTGTATTTCTCGAGACAACTAGCTTTCGCTACGTTAGCAAAACTGATCTCAAAGCTACGATCTCCTCGACCACGGATCTTAGAAGCCAAAGAAGAGTGTGGTTGAGATGTGCTCCGTCAAGTGCCGCAACAGTTTTAGCCGCTCGCAAAGTACCTCCGAGCTCTTTCATTGAAATCATTCAATCTATTTTCAGCAGCCGTCCTGACAAGTTAGTCGGCAGTTAGTGTACGTTATCGTATGTTATCATATCGCATAAGTTTTCATACTACAATAGCACAGGAAGAAAACCTTTAATATACGAATCCGGCGGCTTCACAAGTGTGGGTCCTACGACTTTTTTGAATATTCAAAAAAACGAGAACTATATGAGCTCTATTGGAAGTGCTTGCATGGAAAACAAGAGTGTTACCAAGTTTTTGTGCAGCTATGAAGGCTTCATTTGCTGAGCTCAAGTTTTCACCATTGGACAGTATCTGTTTGATTGTAATTGAACAACGCTAAACGATAACTGCGAAGCGCTGTTTTCCAGATTTCAACAAGAACACAGAATTTATAACGACGCACTTCGAAACGTTTAGTTTTAGTTGCTTAACAATAATATGATCTCCTGGTAAAGTGACTTTCGGGCTAGTGTGGATAATATATATCAAGATAATGATAGGTAAGACCTCTAAAAGGCTATCCTGAACGATTGTATCATTTCCGTATTACCGTATATGGCGTACGTCGTATGACGTACGCCCAATAAGCTGAGTGCTCAAGAAATTACACCATATCCCGCGAAAAGAAACCATGTGTAGATGCGAAGCAGCAGGTGCGAACGCTTACACTGGCGGCAGCGCTGACGCTGGCGCTCATCGTGGTGTTGCGCAGGAAAGAAACCTCGGCAGGCGCAAAGCCCGCAGTGATGGAACCGTGTTTTCTGCCGGAACATGCCAATCGCTGCTAATAGGTAATGAGAGACAGAAGACTTATTTTGTACACAGAGAGCCGCAGTTTACCTTTAGTTAGTGCGCACGCGTCAGTTTTTTAAATGTTCAACAACGAACAGGAGAAATCTCCCACCGGCACTCATTAGGAGGTCCAGATTGATTGCTTATGTGCGGTCGCCAGTGAATGGTGTGCAGCGCAAGCAACAGTTGTCTTTATTTTGAATAGCCAGGCTATCAGGCCATTGATTTCTGTTTCTCACGGGACGGCTTCACGCTCTCCCATTGTAGAGTACCTAGTACTCTAAATCGTTACCCACTTTTTCTGAACTCATAGAGCCACCTAAACCGTTTCTACTTTTCTGAAGTATTAGCTACGCATGTCAGTAGTAGCGAAGTCTTGAATGACCCCGCAGACGTACCGCTCATTTCAAACCACTCCCCAGTGTCAGTAAAGATGTGGTTCGATCAGCCTGCCCTGTTTACGAACCAATGCAAAATGCACACAGCACTTGTACATGATCGAGAGTGTGTAACCTCCTTGCGCTTAGCACTGGAAGGCGTGTGCAAGTACACAGCAGTACCGTGTAACTGGGATACTTGAAGGACAGCTTTTGCGCTGAACTAATTATAGCAGGCAGAGATAAAAAGGTGCCCAACGAGTGAAGAAAATAACACTCTTCGAAAAGTGCGGATAGTTTGGAGGGGCGAAGCACTCACGTTTCATATGCAAGATTATCTGAATAAGTTGAAGGCGCGATATTAACTCCTGCTTCACCTTAGCTCCCGTACAGCGGCGCTGTCGTTTGTAAATAAAAGGCACGTTGCAGATCCTGCTGTTCTCCGAAGTATCCGCAACGGTTTTCTTGAAGAACGAGCAACGGTTCGATACGTTGAGATGCTCAGTGGCGCACAGTCTTATCGAGTAGAACATATAGGCACTCGGCATTGCAGTTTACGAGATCTGATGGTAGCTCCAGAACACACAACCTAGCAAGTAGGCGCCGCAAAACCGAGTCTTCCAACGCGTAGCCTAGCGAGTAGACGCAGCAAAAGCAAACTTGCACAGGCATATCATTTTCTTTTTAGGGGCGAAGCTTCTTAAAGCGGCAACCATTCGTTCCTCGTCGTAATATGTGACATGTCTCATGCTTTGACCTGCAAGGTGGTGCCGGTGGGAGATTTATCCTGTGCGTGGTTGAACAAAAAAAAAATTCCCAGCGTGCGCGTTAACTAAAAGCCGAAATCTCCTGTCTCTCATTCCCCATTAGCAGCCATTGGCATATACATTGAGCCCTATCTGACAAGAAAGGGTTGCTACGTTATACTTGCTGGGCTAAAACCTCCTTGGTTTTAGAAAGATTTAGCGAGCGTTGGGCCGCAGTGCCATAAATACAGTGAACTAGTATATACCATGAAGTCGAGGTAGTTAAAGGTGGGAAGTAGACATGAAGCGCAAGTCGTAATAAAGTGTGCGTGTGCCACCTCTCGTCTAGTCCTTGGAATGTCCGCTGGATGACGGTGCTTCTGTATGCAGAATATATGAAGAAAAAATGCGAGATGATGGTACTCGGAGTGTTGACTGGATGGGCGAACGGACACACAGACAGATGCATGCACGGACGCACGGATGGCTGCATGGACGAATGGATGCATCGATGGACGCAGGGGCAGATGCATGAACGAACGCAGGGGCAGATGCATGAACGAACACAGGGATGGACGCACGGATGAACATGCGGACGCACGAACAGGCGCACACACGGACGGGCGGATAGACGCACGGACGGTCACACAGACAGACGCATGAGCGGACAGAAGCAAGAACCAGACCTATACCAAGAAAAGGCCTTTGACAGGGTTGAGCACAATTATCTTTTTGTCGTGTTTGAATGCTTTGGTTTTCCTACTCGTCTTGGCGAGGTTCTTCATCTGTTTTATACTGATCTGGAAGCTTGCTTAGTAGAGAATGGCCACACAACTGAACCCATCGCCATGAGTCACGGAATACGACGTGGTCGCCCTCTCTCGGCGCTTCTGTTTGTGCTTTTTATCGAGTCACTGCTAGAACAGATCAACAGATGTAGTTCAATATGCGGATTCCCCCTTCCTAGCCTGAGTGAAGTGAAAATGGCAGCCTACGCCAACGACATTTCACTTTTTCTAAGAAATATGAATAGCTACAGGGCTTTCTTGCAACTTTTTCACACCTACAGCAGCCTCTCGGGAGCCCAACTCAATCCAGATAAGAGTAAAGCAATACGCTTTGGCACCTTCGCTGAACAGTTTCCCGGTGGAGTCCAGTGGAGGGTAGATGGAGTAAAGGTTCTGGGGGTGACCTTTCTTGCATCTGGTGAAGTCTCCCGTACCACTTGGAATGAAATTAAGCGCAAAGTGGATAAACGTATGGAGATCGCGAGGACTTTTCGCTTACCTTTTACCGAACGTGCGTATCTCATCAAGACAAGCATAGCAGCTTCCCTTTTATATGTAGCGAAATTGCATGCCAACCTCAACGCCTTTTGCTAAGAGTAGCAACCGCATGTGACTCCTTCTTTTGGGATGGCCATGCGGAAAGCGTCGCCAGAGCACTAGCTCACTCACCAACAAAAATGAGAGGTTTTAGCATTCCAGACTTCGAAGTTATGTGTCGTGAGTCGGCCATGGGAACCACACGGGAACACATCTAAAATACGACATACCGAGGCCTCCAGCTCACAAAGTACCAGATGCTCACTTCCCGTCGTTTCTTTGGGTTAGTAGAGAAGACAGGACCTGCGGCTGTGCGGCCACGGACCTACTATACGTACATGGTGAGATAGCTGCATTTTTCGCAAAATAACTTACCAGACTGTGCACTCATGGATATGTCACCCGCTCAAATATGTGAATGTATTGCTGTGAAACATTGAAAGCATGATCAGCAAAATAAATGCCACAAAAGTCGACGATGGTTCATAAAAACCACGACCCTGCCCGCTGAAGTCCGAGACTTCACTCGGTTGAGAGAATGGCAGGCGTTGTCAACTGCCAACCGCATTGCGGCGTGGGATGTGGCGCCCTCTGCCTCGTGTCCGCAGTGCGGCCGGACGGAAACTCTAAATCATGTACTTCACAAATGTCCTGCGGCACGTACTTTCTGGCTTTTGGTAAATAGCATGTTTCAAGTCAGCATGCAATGGCAGTCACGGCTCAGGGGCGTTTTTGTCGAGTTGATAATGTGTATTGGTGCTTTTGTATTGTGGAAGCGGAGGGGACTGGCTTGCCTGCGGGGACGCCCTCAGGCGCCATGTTTCCTCTGCTACATCGCTTAAGAACCATGATGTTAACACATCCGAACAAACAGGTATTCATTCTGGGAAAGGAAGCTTTCCTCCTGCTTAACATTAATATAATCTCCTGGTAAAGTGACTTTCAGGCTAGTAGGAATACAAACAGGTATTCATTCTGGGAGAGGAAGCTTTCCTCCTGCAGCGGTCAAGACGATTTATTCTTGCCAGAAAGAACAAAGTGTCCATGCCTTGCCTTGCCATGGCTATGCCATGCCTTACTGAGAATGTAGGCTAGTGTTTGTGATTTCCCTAAACTTGTATTTATTATTGTATGGGTATTTATTTATTCATATACGCATTTTCTAAAATGTTTTTATGCTACTTTTTATAAATTGTACGTACCCCTGCGCATAGTTTTCTTTGTGCACGTTAAAGTTTTCGTTTACAGGTACACACAGTTCCTGTTGTGCATTTGAATGTATACTAGGATATATCAGCAATGTCTTAAAAACGAAAAATGCAACATGTGAATGTGTTCTATGTATGCATGCTTCTTTTAGAAATATAATTCTCTTTAACAGAGATGGTTTCCAGTTCTCCCAAAGTATAGAGTACCGGAGTAGTCTAAATCGTTAACCACGTTTTCAAAAGACACACGCAACTCTCTAGCAGACGCTGCTTGCGTGAGGTGCAAAGCTATTATGAAATCTGTCCGCACTATTGCCTGGAACGGTGAGAGTGTCCGTTACCGCACCCTCGACTCAAACAAGCGCAAGCAATATCTGTCCGTCTCCTACAAACAGAAGCAAATCCCTCACCGGCAGTTTGTGCGGGATTCGTTAGCGAACGAAGGCTGGGGTGCCCCCGATGTGAATGATCGGGAGGCAACTTACAGCACATGCTGTGGCAATGTCCCGAGTTTCGCTCGGACGACGGGTCTCTAATCACAGAAAAGCAGTGGGATGCCCAAGGACGACCAACTTCGGGCCGTACAGAGGGCTCATGGTACTGCCGTCGAGTTTAACCCCCCAGTCCCGTCATGGGTGTGGCCCGAAGACCCCTTAGGGGGTCATCGGCTCCTCAGGACAAAATAAAGTTATTCACTCAGTCAGTCGGCGTTGTGAGGCGAGAGAGGGAGAGGACACCCGTGCGGAATAAAGCACGGACGCCACGAGATTGAGCTAGCTCATAAGATGCTTCGCGTCTAAAAGAAGAAGTTTACGCTAGCGCAGTAAGTCTGAAGAAACGGCTCAGCGGGTTGATCTTAGGGGCTTAACGAGGCCTTTTTGGCTGAAGCTAGGTCTTCCGATTGCGTAAAAAAAAGTAGAGGCAGCATGTCAGAAAGCGCGCAAGAATGTTGAAAGTCCGGCGCAAGTACTTACGCTTGCAGCTGGCTGTGGCAACCATGGTAGAAGCGTACTAGATCTTCAAGAAGTGTGTCTCGAGCTTAAAGAGCTTAGTTCTTTAAATTCTGCTGAATTCCAGCTGCATATATGAAGAAGCTATCAATCTTTGTCGACGGCACCAGCATAAAACGGTACTCACTTTTTGAGAATTCTCCGGTTGGTTACAACTTTGTCTCGTCTTTAGATCCGTGTCCTATAATCTAGATAGTTATAGCTATGGGCAGTATAAATTACGCTGAAGGGGGAGGGGGCACTCAGGTTCTACAGTGTTTTCAAGATGAAGTGAATCGAAAAGCGCGTACAGTACGTGACACAATGAACTGAGTGTCGAAAGCGTGAATCAAACGTACTCATCGAAGATCGCTATTCTTGGCACATTCTTTACGCTAATAATTAGGCCATCCACGACACTTGAAATGCAATAAGAGGCCCTTCTATGAGTATTGCTTCTAATTACGAGACTCTAATTTAACAAAGCGATCTCTACATACCTTATATCGAGCCAAACGAAACGTGAGATTAGCTTTCAGTGTAATTGAAAGGAAAATCATACGTGGTTCCAATGAAACGGCGTTTGTGGTGTGGTTTGTTAACGCGTAGAAGTAATTGTGGTCGTAGTTCTGACGGAAGGTGAACTAGTGTGGTAATTAGTGGCTGTGAAAACCGGTAACTATTAGTTGTTCTGAACGCGCTTTGCCACCGCCTGTTATTCCCTGAGTCAGACGCCTTGTGTGGCGTTGTAAATGTATACCTTCCATAGAAAGCGCACACAGCATCGAAAAAAAGGCGGGTAATATGCAGTTGGTGTTTTATATGCAGATTTTAGTGGACGCCGGAAACTATCGTCAACAATGTGGTGTGGGAAGTGGACGAATATACTTATCCGATGAATTGGTGCTTTTGAAAGGCACACGCCATGCGTGACCTTGCGCACAGCGGGGTCAGGAACTGAGTGCGATCCGAGTACCGAACGGGGATACCGTATCGAAAGCGAAAAAGGAGTTTCTAAATTCTTCTTTTCGGAGATTTAACACATTGAAAGAGAGAAGACAGAGCGCTTAAAAAGTTAGAGAGCTCATTTCTGCACCATCTATTTATTCGTTTTTTATATGATGCTCCATAAAAAGATAGGCCGCTTCCGATAAAAATTTTGTAACAACACCTTGTCCGCCGAGTGGTACTAATAAACGCCAAAAAATATCAAAAGTGAAATAAAAACGTTCTAAGAAATGAAATGATATTTTATTAGAACTAGAAAAAAGAAAGCAAAATGAAAGAAAAAGCAAGTACATCACTGCTGTCAGTACTTCAAGATGTACTAAAGAATGTTGCGTTGTTCCAAATGGATGGATGGATGGATGGAAAACTTTTATTGGGGTCCTGAAGGATTCCACCCCCGTTTTATAGGGGTAGGATCGCGGGTAGCTCCCACGTTGGGACGGGGAGGCCCAGCCTCACCGCCGCATCATGGGCCTTCTGGACAGCCTTGAGTTGTTGTATGAGAACCGGACTCGTGAGCATTAAATGAAAGGAGTTCTCAGAAAATTCTTCATTTTTTCTTTGTAAATAGGGGCACCTCCAGAGCATGTGGTTAAAATCACTGCAATTCTGGCAGTCTGGACAAAGTTCTGAAATATCGGAGTAATGGCTATAGGTTACGAGGCTAGGGTATGTTCCCGTCTGAAGCATACGAAGAGAGATTGCCTGTGGCCTAGACAACTTTTCATGTGGCAATGGAAATGACCTACGGCCTAATTGATAATGCTTGGTGATCTCGTTGAAGGTAGTCAAAATGTCGCTAAAATGAAGGCTGGTGGCTGACTCCTCTGTCTGAGAAACACAAGTCCCGGCGTGGTAAGGGAAGCCTCGCGCCTTGGAGTGGGCTAGCTCGTTGACATTGGGAAGGCCTCCAACCCTCAAGCCAAGGTGAGCAGGGAACCAAATAATTGTGTGGTGGGTGAGTTCCTTGTGAGCGAGAATTCTCAAAACATCCTTGCAAATGGAACCAGAATCGAAGGCCCTAAATTAATATTGTTGAGAATACTGCCACATATTGTCATGCACATAGTAACTGATCCTCGAAAGGAAGCCGTTTTGTTCTCGTGTCTTCGTGTATATGCTTTGACTCGGTATGAGTAGACGATTTGAATGTACCGACAAAAGGAGTGAGTTATCAGCTATAATTTATTATGCTTTACACACCAAAACCTCGTGGAAATATGACACACTACCTCTTGAGATATATTAGACTACATAAGAAGTCTTAACGTGCACCTATAGTCAAAGTGCAATGCGGTTATCTGCATTTCGTCGACATCGATATGCGGTTACTAAGCAGCGAATCGAACCTGTGCCCTCTAGCTTAGAAGCGCGGCCCGTTACGTGATAAGCTACCGCGATGGGTAAGCATAGAAACACGCCTAACAACCTGCTGCAGATAATAAAAAAAATGGCAGCATATCCACGGAGTGAATGATGGGGAGTGGGGCGAAGCATTCGTCCGTCCATTCGTTCTTGCTTCCGTCCGTTCCTGCGTACGTCTGGGTAACCGTCCATGCGTCCATCCACCCGTACGTGCGTGCGTCTGTTCGTGCGTCCGTCCCTGCGTTCGTCCATGCATCCGCGCCTGCGTCCGTTCATGCGTCCATTCATGCATCTGTCTCTGTGTCCGTTCGTCCATCTATTCAGCACTCCAAGTACCACCATCTCGCATCTTTTCATCATATATTCTCCATATAGAAGCACTGCCATCCAGCGGACATTTCAAGGACTAGACGGGAGGTGGCACATGCACACTTTCTTATGGCTTGCGCTTCGGGTTTACTTCCCACCTTTAACCACCTCGAGTTCATGGTATATACTAGTTCACTGTATTCATGGCTATGCGGCCCAACGCTCGCTAAACCTTTCTAAAACCAAGGAGGTTACACCCAGCGAGTATAACGTAGCAACCCTTTCTTGTCAGATCGTGCTCAATGTACATGCCAATAGCTGCTAATGGGGATCGCAGCGTGCGCGTTACCTAAATGCCAAATGCTCCTGTCTTTCATTCCCCCTTAGCAGCCATTAACATGTGCATTGAGCACTATCTTTTATTGTTCAACAGCGCACAGTAGAAATCTCTCACCGGAACCACCTTGGAGGTCAAAATCCTAAGGACCGCTATTAAGGGTATGTGCCACTGGTGGTTACGTACTACGAGGGACGCACAAGCCACGCCATAAGGAGCTTCGCCCCTAAAAAGTCAGAGCTTTGCTGCAAAGGTGAAGCAATTAACGCGATAGCAACAAATTGGAAGGTCACGCGCAGAATGGCGAACAGATCAAAACATACCGCGCGTTTCTCACGCACAAGTAATGCAAAAAACTTACTCACAGGTACAGATAAACGTGAATAAGCGTCTTAGTTGTTACTTCGCTGTGTCTGAAAAGCGCACAGCGAAGTATATATATATATATATATAAGTGCGGCGATGGCGTAGTGGTTAGAGCATCCGCCTCGCATGCAAGAGGTCCGTGGTTCAAATCCCGGTGCCGCGCAGTTCCCAACCGGATAATATATATATATATATATATATATGTATATATATAATGAGATATAACAGAAAGTAATGCCAAGGAATGTACAGGGGAAGTTATTAAAACCAATGGAATGTAAATAAGAAGAAAGAAAAGTGGATGAAAAAATCCCCAACTGTGAGCAGGAATCGAACCTACCACCTTCGAATTACGCGTTCGATGCTCTAACCACTGAGCTATCACAGCGGCCCTCCCTCCATCCACTTTTTTTTGGGTTTATCTGTGAATTTAGAAGTAGGAGCGACAGTCAGCGCCATCTATAAGCCAAACAACGAGTGTGAAAACACTCTTATGCGCGTGTTTGGCGTCACGTAGCACGTGAACTTATTATGAGCAGGCAGCTGATTAATTGTCCCTCTTATACAACCTAAACACACCAAGTCTGCCAGTACGAGACCCTCGTTCAATGAAATAAGGGAAAGAAGTGTATACCTAAGGGCTCGTTTTTTCCGTGTTTTAACACAATAATAATGAGATATAACAGACAGCAATGCCAAGGAATGTACAGGGGAAGTTATTAAAACCAATGGAATGTAAATAAGAAGAAAGAAAAGTGGATGAAAAAATCACTAACTGTGAGCAGGAATCGAACCTACGACCTTCGAATTACGCGTTCGATGCTCTAACCACTGAGCTATCACAGCGGCCCTCCCTCCATCCACTTTTTTTGGGGTTTATCTGTGAATTTAGAAGTAGGAGCGACAGTCAGCGCCATCTATAAGCCAAACAACGAGTGTGAAAACACTCTTATGCGCGTGTTTGGCGTCACGTAGCACGTGAACTTATTATGAGCAGGCAGCTGATTAATTGTCCCTCTTATACAACCTAAACACACCAAGTCTGCCAGTACGAGACCCTCGTTCAATGAAATAAGGGAAAGAAGTGTATACCTAAGGGCTCGTTTTTTCCGTGTTTTAACACAATAATAATGAGATATAACAGACAGCAATGCCAAGGAATGTACAGGGGAAGTTATTAAAACCAATGGAATGTAAATAAGAAGAAAGAAAAGTGGATGAAAAAATCACTAACTGTGAGCAGGAATCGAACCTACGACCTTCGAATTACGCGTTCGATGCTCTAACCACTGAGCTATCACAGCGGCCTTCCCTCCATCCACTTTTTTTTGGGTTTATCTGTGAATTTAGAAGTAGGAGCGACAGTCAGCGCCATCTATAAGCCAAACAACGAGTGTGAAAACACTCTTATGCGCGTGTTTGGCGTCACGTAGCACGTGAACTTATTATGAGCAGGCAGCTGATTAATTGTCCCTCTTATACAACCTAAACACACCAAGTCTGCCAGTACGAGACCCTCGTTCAATGAAATAAGGGAAAGAAGTGTATACCTAAGGGCTCGTTTTTTCCGTGTTTTAACACAATAATAATGAGATATAACAGACAGCAATGCCAAGGAATGTACAGGGGAAGTTATTAAAACCAATGGAATGTAAATAAGAAGAAAGAAAAGTGGATGAAAAAATTACTAACTGTGAGCAGGAATCGAACCTACGACCTTCGAATTACGCGTTCGATGCTCTAACCACTGAGCTATCACAGCGGCCCTCCCTCCATCCACTTTTTTTGGGGTTTATCTGTGAATTTAGAAGTAGGAGCGACAGTCAGCGCCATCTATAAGCCAAACAACGAGTGTGAAAACACTCTTATGCGCATGTTTGGCGTCACGTAGCACGTGAACTTATTATGAGCAGGCAGCTGATTAATTGTCCCTCTTATACAACCTAAACACACCAAGTCTGCCAGTACGAGACCCTCGTTCAATGAAATAAGGGAAAGAAGTGTATACCTAACGGCTCGTTTTTCCGTGTTTTAACACAATATTAATGAGATATAACAGACAGTAATGCCAGAGTCCTTCAATGCTTTTCTGGTCACGAAAGTGCCGCCTCAGCTTCATATGGAGCCAGCACTGGCCGCTAGGGGCGCAGCTGTGCTCGTGAGGGCATGCTGCCGTCCGCTACCGCTGCGGTAGTGTGTTGGTCTGCTTTGATTTCCAAGCTTTCTAAACATCTGCAAAAGTCGTTTCACTTTCCCTCATTTACTTGGAACATTCAGCGTGCGTCGGTGACTGCGTGAATGCGCCGTCTGCCTTGAAATGAGCACCCGGGAGAAAAGAAACTAACAGCTCTGGACAAGCAGCTCGCGGCAGTCGCAGTCGAAAATGACAAAAATTCGGGGTTTGCCGCACCATAACGATGATATGATTTTGATACACGTCGTAGTGGGGGATTCTTGATTAATGTTTAACAGCTGGGGTTGTTTTTATATGCATGTAAATCAAAGTGCACGCCTTTTTTTCTGCTCTTGCGTTTCGCCTCGTCGAAATGCAGCCGTCAGGGTCGGGGGAGCGCCGCTCGTTCGTCGCAATACTGCAACTGGTCCAGCTTTTCAAAATTTGCCTGAAATCAGACACTGTACATTCGCAATAACGCACTTGCTGTGCCACATGTAAACAGAGGCGAACATACGAGTTGTTACACGTCCATTCGCCCGGAAGTGAGCGAAATCTCTCGACTGCGCAAAGTTGCGCATAAGGCCAGATGGTTCGCACGGCACGGCTGCTCAATTTCTATTAAACTGTGAACATTATCAGACTCCTGGTGTCATTTTATTCGCAACAGAAAACCCAAACAATTAAACCATTACTGCAAGAAATGCTTCCGTAGAATGCCTTCTTTTCATGACAAGAAAAAAAAAACACCTGTTCTATGCGCTTCAAATTTCTGGACCGAACGATTAAATCCCTCTACGAGCCTTAGGTACAATATATGTAATATCAGAGTCCTTAAATGCCAGCAATACTAACCTCATAGCAGTCTTCGGTGCGGCGTGTTGCCCCGCCACGGTGTTCTAGCGGTTATGGCACCCGGCTACAGATCCGAAGGTTGCGAGATCTAATCCCGGCCGCGGCGGCTGCATTTTGGTTGAGGCGAAATGTTGAGGCCCGTGTACTTGGAGTTTGGTACACGTTAAAGTGGTCAAATTCGTTCCGGAGCCCTCCACCACGGGGCGTCTGTCATAATCACAGCTGGTTTTGGGACGTAAAACCCCATCAGTCAACCGGTGCGACGTTTAGTTTATGATCATGACGAACGTGAAAAGTAAGGTCGAACACAGTTGACAGTGTATTGTAATTAGGCCATTGTTTTATAAGCAGTCTCATATAGAAGAGACAGTAAACCAGTAACTTAAGCCGCTCGTGATTTCGACAAAAACACACAAGAAGTTATTTTGATTCTTCTAATGGCCGACTATATATGAGGGGTTAAGATATTCCAATCATCGATGCTAATATTGTTGTCAGTGTCAGAAGGAAAAAAATAATTCAACAAGAAAAATACATACAAGGTGCCTGTGCGAAAGCAATATGCAAGCACAACCATTTATTAATTTTATTTAAAACAAACCACATACACAGAACACCAGTGCACCAGTTCATGAAAAGCTAATTAAAAAATGTGAAGAATGGACAGCAACATATGTGAGATATGGATTGGGTGCAGAGTTACCTTTGAGTGTTTGGTTTTTTACCACCCCCTGCTGGACATGAAGCGCACCCTTTCGCTTGCATCTGTTTGTTTCTTTCTCTCGTAAAAAAATGCAAACGCACCTTGAGAAAAAACTGAACAACTTCTGCAGTCGTGCTCACAAAATGTGACTTGCAACCGACAGCAGCTGAAGCAGTCCGAGGGTCCATCAAAACATCCTCCACAATATTCATGTACACACCAGAACAAGCAGTTTTTTCAACTGTGTGCACTTCCATGTGATCCTCCACAATTTGAAGGAGTGTGACGAGCTGGCTGGAGGGCACAAGGAGAAAACCTTTAGATTTAACAAGAATCAGGCCAGTTGCCGGTCGTTCTGTACTCCTCAGACTTTCTACGCAGCTTGAGCATCTCAGCGAGGAAAACTTCTTTGCAACGTATCCAGTGAGGTAGTCCAAGATCTTCTCCTTAGGAGACTGCTGATGTTGCAAAAGTGAAGCCTGCTCCACAGTTTCTCCTGGCTCCAAAAGTACTTCATCAAAGAGAATAGCCAAACAGTCCGCCTGAAATGCAAACACAGTATTGCTGGTGTGCTGAACATAGAAAGTGCACCGAACGAAAAAGATGTACTGAATGCCTAGTATTGCTTTACACCTTTTGTATGACGAAATCCAGGCTTTATCAGAAATCAGCTCGGCTTCTCCAAATTAATGGCTGCAAAATCTTTGATACTGCCTGCACTGCACAGTCCCCTGGCACATATGTAATGCTCATACAGCTTAGTGTGGCTAGAAATGAGAAAATTCACACCTAAATGCATGCAGCCTAAAAACTATCCTGAAAACTTAGTTAAAGAACTAATACGCTTTGATCAGTTTCATCATATTCAGGAGATATCGCTCCGCAAAGCGTTTGTACTGTGTTCTTCCTTGCCTGCACTTTTTTTTTTCATTTTGCTTTCCCTGACGAATTCTTACCATCTGACTCAGATTTCTACCCTTTCAACCCCTGTTAATATATTCTTGCTCACGTGACAGGCAGCAGGTTTTTCCTTCTGGAATAGGTCTTGGAGCTTCAGGAGGAGTTGTGGGCCGTCTCCTACAACTGATGCTCGCTGAGGCGGCTGGACAAGATTTCTGACAGAGAGCATTCTATAAATGAACAGAAATTGCTGGACTGTTGGTTGTCCTCCGTCACCAGCCACGTGCCTGATAATGCCAAAAAATCTCTGAAAGAAAAAATAAGGATTACTATTTAACTATCAAGCGAGAACGTGCACATGCTTACCTCTAATGGGTCCTGTCCAAACTTTCCCACCAGTACGTAGCGAAACCCTGAGGCAAAGAGGTTTTCAACCAGTGATATTGTGCTGAGCAAAGTTATTCTCAGCGCCTCACAGGTAGGCTTGCTTAAAAAGCAGACCTGCCTTTGCTTTGGTAGACTTTCGATGTATTTGCAGCACCTGTCCAACCATGAGATTCCCTCTTTCAGTGTCTATAAAGTAAGAAAGAATTTAGCCTGAGATCAGAAATGTGTGCAAGAGCAAAGTAATAATTCTTACGTCAACATGCTCAGCTTCACTGTACTGCACGTGTTCAGGCCTGCGGGAGTTCAAGCAGTCAAACAATCTGTTCATTTGTCTGGTGAATTCAGATGTTCCCGCAGAGCCGTGAAGCTTTTTGCATGATTCCTGCTCACTGTAAAATATCATGGCTGTAGCTGTGGATTCACTGAAGAGCTGAAAAGAAATTTTTTGTATGGCATTTCACTGTGAGTCACATCAAAAAGGCAATTTTTTTTTGTTTTCTAAGTGCACTTGAGTGTTGGGCGCCTTACTTGAACAGCAAGTTTGACGCTCATTTTCTGAAAAGCGTTTGGGTATATATGTGCCCTCGTCAGCTTTGGTACAGCACGCAGCCCTGACTGTTGCTCTTCATACTCTAGAAGTGCTGCATAATGATCATGATACACTTCCCGACCTTGAGGCAGCTGTAGAAAGAAGGAATGTCAGAATGTCACTCGAGATGAGATCATATGAGTGACTATATCACAGGAACAGTAATTATTTCACTTACCAAAAACTTCCCAACTTTCTGCAGGTTATTTCTAATACATTTAAATATGTGTGGTGGATCAATGATAGCATAGATCACCTTAGAGGGGTCGCATGGGTGCTGAAACGACACCTGCTGGTCTTTCATGTCACCACGAATTCCTGAAAGAAATGAGCAACTAATAAATTATACCTTTCCAGATAGTCTGCAGCAGAGCTTGTGTGTTAAACACTTACCTAAGGACCTCAAGGCACACCGATTGGTAGTTGAATTATCACATGTCATAGCGTCTATAACTGCGCCAGCATTACACAAGTGTACAATGCACTGAAGCACAAGCTTTGCAAGTATTGATCCCGGGGCAGCACTTGATGCACAAAAGGTACCCACAGTCTGCGACCATCCCCCCAGAAAGGGTCGAAACAGGAAGACCAAAACATGATCAGCATCCTTTTCACGGTCTGCTGGCCTGGTATGTTCTCCAAAGTCAACCTTACCAACGACTTTCATGTCAGACTCTCGGACGTGCAAACTTTTCCTGACACTCATTTCGTCGAACATGACCACACCTGAAAGAAAAAAAAATTAATTTCTATCGCTTCAGAAAGGCAAAACCACACAGCATTCAGGTTAAGTGATGTGCTTTCAAACCTCGTCGTTCACTTTCAGGGGAAGTGAGCAGCTTTTCCTTGAGCACAGTAAATACATGCGCATCAAAGCCAAAATCGGCTTTCAAGCTCTTCATATAGCAGTAGAGTGTGCGTGGATTTGGCAAGGGTAGAAAGTTGTTCTCTTGGAGATATGTATACACAGATGTGGACTTCGTTTTCAAAAGCAGGCAGTCATATAACCAGTCTTTCTTATACCTGGTAAGGAAAGGGTGCAAATCTCATTCACATGCACAAACATGCTAGCACAGTGCTTCCATAATGCTATCAAGCATAAAGACACATTGCTGTTAACCAAGTGTAACTGCATGCCAAGGGGTAATGTGAACATGCACATTGCACGGTGTACACAGTGGAAACCTGATCAACATGCAGGCCAAAACGTCATAATGAGAGCAGGACACTATAAATGACACAGATCTATGGTGCATTCTCAATCCAGAACAATTAATAGAGAAAATAAGTGCACATTGTAACTCCAAGTTTTCAACGAAACTGCGCATAAGAACAATCATTCACTGTCTGTTTATAAACGTGCTCAAAACAATAGCAGTAAGGTGCGAAAAAAAGATCAACACATCACGATAACATGGTTATGAGGGTGTGAATAAGCCACTCGTAGTAGTAAAAAGGGCACATTTTTTATATGGACGAAAATCATTGTTTCATGATTTAAAGTATTAGAGTCAGCGCAGTAAAGGTGGACTCAAGCAGAAAACGTATTTCATGGTAGTTTTGAACGCTTAGCTGATTTTGAATGGA
The DNA here is from genome assembly GCF_043290135.1 of Rhipicephalus microplus. Lineage (NCBI taxonomy): Eukaryota > Metazoa > Arthropoda > Arachnida > Ixodida > Ixodidae > Rhipicephalus > Rhipicephalus microplus. The sequence continues at coordinate 64,254 of NW_027464623.1, forward strand.
GCCGACACTTGCTCAGAAAACAACGGATATGTAGTTTTAATTTGGTGAATATCTAAAATTACCACGTGAATATTCCATCGCCTTTACACGTAAACCATATTTGTTAAGTAGTGCTTGAAGCTTACCGTACGGCTCTTGCAGACTTCGCGTTTGCCTTCATCACGCACTGATCAATAATCAGTTTCTCGCGATCGGAAAGTCTTTGAAGGCTCTGCTGTTGTCGTTCGTACTTGGCAGTCTTCTTTCGGAACTCGGCGAGTTTTGTTTGGCATTGCCGAAGCTGCTGCTTCGCAGCTCGAAGTTGGCACCTCAACTTTTGCACTGCTGCACAGCTGGCGCAGTCAACCAAGCGGTCTGTCTGACAAGCTGTGTCCGTGTGGTAGGTTTCGACCGTTTCACTGGTCAGTGCCACATCTGCTAAAAAAAGAAAAAAAGGAAGAAGAAAAGGAGTGAACAAAAACAAGTCATGCAGTTTCAAATTTACAGGCTCAGACGATACCCTCATACACGACGACACGGATGTAATCTGGCCTAGCGCTTACATACCTTCATTCACTGATGCAGCATCGGTGCGGTCTGAACAGGTCGTCGGCGATGCTCGTTGCTCCTCCGTCTCGCACGACGACTCACGTGCTCGTTTGCGCGGTGATCGATTTGTCGATGAGCGGGGTCGAGGTTTACGCTTCGTGAGATACGAAGGAAGGCCACCAAAAATACTTGGGACAGCGTCAGCCTTCAGCGTTGGCTTGTCGCGCTCCAGGGACACGGCGTCACCGTTGATATTGAAATCATAAGTAGTGACAATGTCCGAGGCGTCGAAATGCTTCGCACACACGCGTGTATATTTGGACTCAAAGTTGAAGTCGCCACTTTCCTGCCGCGGTATGGCCCGTTACCATTTCTCGCGCTGGTCCTTGTCAGGTGGAAAAGAAAACAACGACACCTTCTCGGTCGTTCCTCTGTAGCCGGAACGGCACCCCGGCACGCAACACGTGTTAGGCATCGTCGTCTCACAACATTTTGGCTAACTCGGACACGCACGCACGCTTCTTCCACCAGTTTGTCTCGCTGTGCGCACGCGTTTCAGTCTGTTTCAGTACGCGAGCAGCCCGAACGATGCCCTCTGTGGCGCAGTGGCGCCGCATCGCGGCAGTTTTGGGCAGCGTATGAAGCTCTCCCATAGAGTGACGGCGGAGTTTCGTGACCAGAAAAGCATTGAAGGACTCTGGTAATGCCAAGAAATGTACAGGGGAAGTTATTAAAACCAATGGAATGTAAATAAGAAGAAAGAAAAGTGGATGAAAAAATCACCAACTGTGAGCAGGAATCGAACCTACGACCTTCGAATTACGCGTTCGATGCTCTAACCACTGAGCTATCACAGCGGCCCTCCCTCCATCCACTTTTTTTGGGTTTATCTGTGAATTTAGAAGTAGGAGCGACAGCCAGCGCCATCTATAAGCCAAACAACGAGTGGGAAAACACTCTTATGCGCATGTTTGGCGTCACGTAGCACGTGAACTTATTATGAGCAGGCAGCTGATTAATTGTCCCTCTTATACAACCTAAACGCACCAAGTCTGCCAGTACGAGACCCTCGTTCAATGAAATAAGGGAAAGAAGTGTATACCTAAGGGCTCGTTTTTCCGTGTTTTAACACAATATTAGTGAGATATAACAGCCAGTAATGCCAAGGAATGTACAGGGGAAGTTATTTAAACCAATGGAATGTAAATAAGAAGAAAGAAAAGTGGATGAAAAAATCACCAACTGTGAGCAGGAATCGAACCTACGACCTTCGAATTACGCGTTCGATGCTCTAACCACTGAGCTATCACAGCGGCCCTCCCTCCATCCACTTTTTTTTGGGTTTATCTGTGAATTTAGAAGTAGGAGCGACAGTCAGCGCCATCTATAAGCCAAACAACGAGTGTGAAAACACTCTTATGCGCATGTTTGGCGTCACGTAGCACGTGAACTTATGATGAGCAGGCAGCTGATTAATTGTCCCTCTTATACAACCTAAACACACCAAGTCTGCCAGTACGAGACCCTCGTTCAATGAAATAAGGGAAAGAAGTGTATACCTAAGGGCTCGTTTTTCCGTGTTTTAACACAATATTAATGAGATATAACAGACAGTAATGCCAAGGAATGTACAGGGGAAGTTATTAAAACCAATGGAATGTAAATAAGAAGAAAGAAAAGTGGATGAAAAAATCACCAACTGTGAGCAGGAATCGAACCTACAACCTTCGAATTACGCGTTCGATGCTCTAACCACTGAGCTATCACAGCGGCCCTCCCTCGATCCACTTTTTTTGGGTTTATCTGTGAATTTAGAAGTAGGAGCAACAGTCAGCGCCATCTATAAGCCAAACAACGAGTGTGAAAACACTCTTATGCGCATGTTTGGCGTCACGTAGCACGTGAACTTATTATGAGCAGGCAGCTGATTAATTGTCCCTCTTATACAACCTAAACACACCAAGTCTGCCAGTACGAGACCCTCGTTCAATGAAATAAGGGAAAGAAGTGTATACCTAAGGGCTCGTTTTTCCGTGTTTTAACACAATATTAATGAGATATAACAGACAGTAATGCCAAGGAATGTACAGGGGAAGTTATTAAAACCAATGGAATGTAAATAAGAAGAAAGAAAAGTGGATGAAAAAATCACCAACTGTGAGCAGGAATCGAACCTACGACCTTTGAATTACGCGTTCGATGCTCTAACCACTGAGCTATCACAGCGGCCCTCCCTCCATCCACTTTTTTTTGGGTTTATCTGTGAATTTAGAAGTAGGAGCGACAGTCAGCGCCATCTATAAGCCAAACAACGAGTGTGAAAACACTCTTATGCGCATGTTTGGCGTCACGTAGCACGTGAATTTATTATGAGCAGGCAGCTGATTAATTTTCCCTCTTATACAACCTAAACACACCAAGTCTGCCAGTACGAGACCCTCGTTCAATGAAATAAGGGAAAGAAGTGTATACCTAAGGGCTCGTTTTTCCGTGTTTTAACACAATATTAATGAGATATAACAGACAGTAATGCCAAGGAATGTACAGGGGAAGTTATTAAAACCAATGGAATGTAAATAAGAAGAAAGAAATGTGGATGAAAAAATCACCAACTGTGAGCAGGAATCGAGCCTACGACCTTCGAATTACGCGTTCGATGCTCTAACCACTGAGCTATCACAGCGGCCCTCCCTCCATCCACTTTATTTTGGGTTTATCTGTGAATTTAGAAGTAGGAGCGACAGTCAGCGCCATCTATAAGCCAAACAACGAGTGTGAAAACACTCTTATGCGCATGTTTGGCGTCACGTAGCACGTGAACTTATTATGAGCAGGCAGCTGATTAATTGTCCCTCTTATACAACCTAAACACACCAAGTCTGCCAGTACGAGACCCTCGTTCAATGAAATAAGGGAAAGAGGTGTATACCTAAGGGCTCGTTTTCCGTGTTTTAACACAATATTAATGAGATATAACAGACAGTAGTGCCAAGGAATGTACAGGGGAAGTTATTAAAACCAATGGAATGTAAATAAGAAGAAAGAAAAGTGGATGAAAAAATCACCAACTGTGAGCAGGAATCGAACCTACGACCTTCGAATTACGCGTTCGATGCTCTAATCACTGAGCTATCACAGCGGCCCTCCCTCCATCCACATTTTTTTTTGTTTATCTGTGAATTCAGAAGTAGGAGCGACAGTCAGCGCCATCTATAAGCCAAACAACGAGTGTGAAAACACTCTTATGCGCATGTTTGGCGTCACGTAGCACGTGAACTTATTATGAGCAGGCAGCTGATTAATTGTCCCTCCTATACAACCTAAACACACCAAGTCTGCCAGTACGAGACCCTCGTTCAGTGAAATACGGGAAAGAAGTGTATACCTAAGGGCTCGTTTTTCCGTGTTTTAACACAATATTAATGAGATATAACAGACAGTAATGCGAAGGAATGTACAGGGGAAGTTATTAAAACCAATGGAATGTAAATAAGAAGAAAGAAAAGTGGATGAAAAAATCACCAACTGTGGGCAGGAATCGAACCTACGACCTTCGAATTACGCGTTCGATGCTCTAACCACTGAGCTATCACAGCGGCCCTCCCTCCATCCACTTTTTTTGGGTTTATCTGTGAATTTAGAAGTAGGAGCGACAGTCAGCGCCATCTATAAGCCAAACAACGAGTGTGAAAACACTCTTATGCGCATGTTTGGCGTCACGTAGCACGTGAACTTATTATGAGCAGGCAGCTGATTAATTGTCCCTCTTATACAACCTAAACACACCAAGTCTGCCAGTACGAGACCCTCGTTCAATCAAATAAGGGAAAGAAGTGTATACCTAAGGGCTCGTTTTTCCGTGTTTTAACACAATCTTAATGAGATATAACAGACAGTAATGCCAAGGAATGTACAGGGGAAGTTATTAAAACCAATGGAATGTAAATAAGAAGAAAAGTGGATGAAAAAATCACCAACTGTGAGCAGGAATCGAACCTACGACCTTCATATTACGCGTTCGATGCTCTAACCACTGAGCTATCACAGCGGCCCTCCCTCCATTCACTTTTTTTTGGGTTTATCTGTGAATTTAGAAGTAGGAGCGACAGTCAGCGCCATCTATAAGCCAAACAACGAGTGTGAAAACACTCTTATGCGCATGTTTGGCGTCACGTAGCACGTGAACTTATTATGTGCAGGCAGCTGATTAATTGTCCCTCTTATACAACCTAAACACACCAAGTCTGCCAGTACGAGACCCTCGTTCAATGAAATAAGGGAAAGAAGTGTATACCTAAGGCCTCGTTTTTCCGTGTTTTAACACAATATAATGAGATATAACAGGCAGTAATGCCAAGGAATGTACAGGGGAAGTTATTAAAACCAATGGAATGTAAATAGGAAGAAAGAAAAGTGGATGAAAAAATCACCAACTGTGAGCAGGAATCGAACCTACGACCTTCGAATTACGCGTTCGATGCTCTAACCACTGAGCTATCACAGCGGCCCTCCCTCCATCCACTTTTTTTTGTTTATCTGTGAATTTAGAAGTAGGAGCGACAGTCAGCGCCATCTATAAGTCAAACAACGAGTGTGAAAACACTCTTATGCTCATGTTTGGCGTCACGTAGCACGTGAACTTATGAGCAGGCAGCTGATTAATTGTCCCTCTTATACAACCTAAACACACCAAGTCTGCCAGTACGAGACCCTCGTTCAATGAAATAAGGGAAAGAAGTGTATACCTAAGGGCTCGTTTTTCCGTGTTTTAACACAATATTAATGAGATATAACAGACAGTAATGCCAAGGAATGTACAGGGGAAGTTATTAAAACCAATGGAATGTAAATAAGAAGAAAGAAAAGTTGATGAAAAATCACCAACTGTGAGCAGGAATCGAACCTACGACCTTCGAATTACGCGTTCGATGCTCTAACCACTGAGCTATCACAGCGGCCCTCCCTCCATCCACTTTTTTTGGGGTTTATCTGTGAATTTAGAAGTAGGAGCGACAGTCAGCGCCATCTATAAGCCAAACAACGAGTGTGAAAACACTCTTATGCGCATGTTTGGCGTCACGTAGCACGTGAACTTATTATGAGCAGGCAGCTGATTAATTGTCCCTCTTACACAACCTAAACACACCAAGTCTGCCAGTACGAGACCCTCGTTCAATGAAATAAGGGAAAGAAGTGTATACCTAAGGGCTCGTTTTTCCGTGTTTTAACACAATATTAATGAGATATAACAGACAGTAATGCCAAGGAATGTACAGGGGAAGTTATTAAAACCAATGGAATGTAAATAAGAAGAAAGAAAAGTGGATGAAAAAATCACTAACTGTGGAAGGAATCGAACCTATGACCTTCGAATTACGCGTTCGATGCTCTAACCACTGAGCTATCACAGCGGCCCTCCCTCCATCCACTTTTTTTTGGGTTTATCTGTGAATTTAGAAGTAGGAGCGACAGTCAGCGCCATATATATATATATACTGAGTGATAGTGACGCCCACGTCGATGCCGAAGCCGACGCCGGCGGCAAGATCCAGCCGAGAGTGTCGATATAATTGCTATCACAATAATAAGAACGTGCACATCTAACCTACGTGTAAGTGTCTACGTGAGAAGCTCTTGTGAAACGGGTGTTATAGTGGTCACACGTGTGATGCTTAAAGCAGTCGTTTGCTTTTTTTTTCGTGTACCACGCAGGACGCAGTGATACTTGTTAAAACACCCTGTTGGCAGCAACATTTATGTTGTGCCATTGAAGTCGCAGCTGTTACTGAAGTAGTACATGACAAGTCGGTGCTACTCTTCTCAAGGGGGATGGAGTGTACCTAGTTTAGCCCATTACTTAAGTGAGTAGGACGTTTCATTCCAGTCTTTAAAGCACAGGGCTACGCTCGGCCCACCGTGGTGGTCTAGTGGCTAAGGTACTTGGCTGCTGACCCGCAGGTAACGGAATCGAATCCTGGTTGCGGCGGCTGCATTTTTAATGGAGGCGAAAATGCTGTACGCCCATGTGCTCAGATTTGGGTGCACGTAAAAGAACTCCCGGTGGTCGAAATTTCCGGAGCCCTCCACTACCTCATCTCTCATAACCTTATGGTGATTTTGGGATGTTAAACCCCACATATCAATGAGTGAATTGCTACGTGCGTTTTCTAGAGAATAATCACGACTCAGAAACCATGATTATGCATTCAGAAAACGGTTCACTTTCAATCTGTACCACTGATAGCCGGGAACAAATGAAAGGTCTTGGGAAGGAGCACGTCATCCGGTATGTTTCATCTTTTCACCCATTGCGACTGCAAAGTTTGTTTTATTCCGGACTCGATCAACAAGAGGGGTGAAACGCTGATACCATCAATCTCTCCCTCCTCGCACTGGAGTTTTCTATTAAGCACCCGATAAAGATCACTAAGCGTAAGCATGACGTCTTTCACAAAGATAATAGAGGGATAAATGAAGAAATCTCTAGCTGATAGAAAATAGGCAAGAACTGACGCAATACCTTTTGTTCCTTCTCCAAGTAAAATGTTGTTCCTTCCTCAGATAAAGCACGTGCGGGTTCAGGACAGCAAGCGCTGAACATCACTATTAGTTGAAGAGTTTTCTTTTTTACCTTCTTTTAGTAAGTTGTTTGGAGGTCATGGCAATTGTGAGTTTATGAGTAATTTCGCTGAATCATTTTGCTAGGGCGCGAATCTTCAGAGGCCAGAGACACGAAAAAGGTTGTCTTCCGCTTTCACGTTCTTGCTTTCTGCTTCTCGTTGAGAAAAAAGTGAGAGTGGCATAAATTTTTGTGCGAAGACAACGCGAACGCTACGAACCTACTTTCACCTAATGCTGCTTTTTCTCCAGCAATACTCGTTTATTTGCGGTCCTCGTTCTTTCGCGTTTATTGCGTACGTGTTTACTGTTCCCAGAAGCTGGAATCTGCCGGCAAGAAGGTTTTTTCGAGATTTCCCGCTTAGTTTGCGCTTGATCTTCTTTTTTCTCGCTTTTGCTTCAACTTTAGAGTACAACTGCAAAAGAAAAAAAAAGGAAGATAGTGTACGAGGTGGGTCTCCGAGGCGGACAATGAGTTTTCCTAGCGAAAGCAAACGCATTTTCCGTGTGCATATGGTTCGCGCGGGCATGGGCATGATCACTGAGCAAATGGTTTTCGTAACTTCGACGGTATTCTGGGACGAAGTGCAGGTCCTGTGAAAAGGGGAATACACCGAGAAGGGAGATGGGAATATGGCAAACACAAAGGGGGAAATCCGCGTATAAGGCAACCGCTGGACGAGCAAGAAGATTTATCTAACCACTAAACTAGGAGCCACCTGTTCGCGCTATTTAACTTTCCACGCTTTCCAAAATGCACTGCTTTTGCCCTCGTACTTCTTTTCACATTATGCATGTGTCGTTGAGTAAGTAAGTGGGCCTTGTTTTATAATTTTTCTTATTTTTTTGCTACTATCACATCATTCGAGCCTGCATATGTAAAAGTGCTGATAAAAACAAGTGTTTTGATACATCATATAAGAAATATTTATTACCGCACTTAGATTGCAAATTCTGCTGCGCAAATTGGCCGGATGGCACTGCTTGACAGTAATGTGAGGAAGGTGGGTTACAGCAACGAGCAGGTCTTTTTTTTATTTTGGGTTATTGTTTTCCCCCGCTTGGTTCCTGGAGACACGAGTTATATTTAGGGGAGAGTTGTAAGAGGGAATGTACGGTATCCATGTAAATAGCAGCTGAAGCGCAGGGAACCTATTATGCAGCTTCGCGTGCTCGTCGGTAGCGGGCCGTTTTAGTGCTCACTTGCCGTAATGGCATTGGTAACGATGCCTCGCATTTACTACAGACTGATGTCGCTTGTACCTATTGTCAAATGTCATCCCGTATTGCCCCCAAGAATTCAAGTCCTCTTCTGGACAACCTATAGAGATAATATACGCTATAGCTGCTTAGCTGCCTGTTGCACCTTATCAGGTGACGTCTGCGTTAGCTTCGGTTTGATTGATTGATTGATATGTGGGGTTTAACGTCCCAAAACCACCATATGATTATGAGAGACGCCGTAGTGGAGGGCTCCGGAAATTTAGACCACCTGGGGTTCTTTAACGTGCACCCAAATCTGAGCACACGGGCCTACAACATTTCCGCCTCCATCGGAAATGGAGCCGCCGCAGCCGGGATTTGAACCCGCGACCTGCGGGTCAGCAGCCGAGTACCTTAGCCACTAGACCACCGCGGCGGGGCTAGCTTCGGTTTCGTGACAGTACAAATACATACATAGGACTGTACTCGTATGTGGATAGTGCTCTCACGATACGAACTATCCTGTTCGTTTTATCACCGTCTTCCTAAAGAAAGGCATTAGATTACAGAACAGACCTCAGCTCGATTGGTTCGGTCCAACAGTAAAATAACTTCGGTCGACAACTTTAAACAAGAACGGGACCACGTGTCGCCACACAGATTCCGACTTTCAAGGATATCTTTCAGTGGCTCGCCTTGTGTAGTTAGACCTTTCTTAAAAAGATTGTTTTGACCAGATAGTACTAACATACGCCATAGAAGTGTGTAGATTCTCAACTCTATACAAATCGGGAGACTCAACTCTGTTGCATTGAAGTCTATACCGCGTTTCTTTGGTCTCGTCACTGATTTTTTTTTTCAGCTCAAGCGGCTGTGCCTATTTATGACATACGATAGGCCACACAAATTTAAACAAAAAACACGCACCCGAAGAGACGACAGAAGCGCTGCGTGTAGTCTATCTGAGTGTAGACAGCAGCGCTTGGTCTCCTCTCTTTGTGTGCTTGTTCATTGTGTGACGTGGTGTTCGCTGCCATATGCCGTAATGTCTTACGAACCAGCCCGTAAGCACGTTTTACACTTATCTGGGAGAAGTAGGTGCAGTTGTAATTGCGAAGGAACGGGAAGGTGGAGGGAATAACTTCAACAAATGTGACACGTGAAAGGAAGTACACTACACAATTGAAGACTGACCGCCGTGGTGGTACTTCGAATACATGGCGCTTGGCTGCTCAGCAACCGGCAGCAGGTTTGATCCCGGTCGTGGAGATCGCATTTAGATATGTTTCGAAAGGCTAGAGCCCCGTGTAGTGTGCGACGTCCATAGCCATTAAAAAATACCGGTGTTTTCGTTGAATTATTGTGCTCTTTTCAAAGATAGGGGAACATTGATACCGTTTTGGAACGTTGCGCGAGAAGAGCATCACTAGCATTTTTCCAACTTTATTTTTGTGTTCGCGCAACCTAGTTGGGAAAAAATGCCAGTGATGGTCTCCTTGCGCAACATTGTAAACAGGATCAATATTCCCTAAATATTTAGAAACACCAGAATAATAGTTAGAGGCAAATGTGTAATGACTCGGCTCATAATAAAAGCTGGACAGATTGCGGCACTTGGACATATGTGTGTCGACCAGCCGTCAATAGCACTTTCAGAAAAAAGAGTTAACGTATATCTGCGCTTACCTTGAGGTTGTAAGTGCATGTGTATATATATCTATGTATGCACTTACATTTATGTTGTGTTTTTATTCACGAGCTCACATGACTGTGACTCGTCAGACAGATGCATAAATGTTCCCTGGTTTCCCAGATTAAAATATGTTGGAAGTTACCGCTCTGTCTATTTATATGTGCCTTCATTTCTTGCTATTTTTCAAGTGTGCTACAAGGAAACTTACTGAAGATGAAGTTCTAAAACTTTCTTTTTCTGTAAGCGAAGCGACGGGGCAACAATCGAGTTCTTTCGGGAGGGGTGAGGGGGTGTTGTGTTGTGGCTATGTTTTTTTTCTTGGGGAGGCCAAAAAGAGGGCAGGTGAAAATATGAGAATGAACGCGAGCCCCTATCAATAAAGCGAAGCGCGATGCCTATCAGTTATACGTCACTAACACTGATCAGTTGTGAACTGCGAATTTTTTTCAGAGAGTGATGGACTAAGGACGGGTTATGTTTGTACAGTTCTTCTAGGCAAGCGTACTTGTGCGCCTGTCCATCTTTTCACATAAACCTAAGCTATCTGATTCAAATTGAAATTTGAACTGCAATAATTCAACAAATTGCAAGTCATGGTCTTCCTGTCCTGAACGTTTTCTCCTCGGGTCGCTTGTGTGTCATAATTTTGAGCGCTTCCATCTCTCTGTGCCATTCTTTCATTATTCTGTCTTATTGCGCTTTGTGCTGTTTTTACTGATATGAATTCTGAATACTTATATATTATGAGACCACGTCCGGTACGGCAGCAACCAGGTTATCTTTTTTAATCCAGACGCACGAGCCAGAGAGACAGCCCGCGTAACATACGATGATGATCACTAAGATGGTTTGGTCATACAGATGAAGATGAAGTACATAGTCAGCGCTCACACTATTTTCCCCCCTTCGCGAAAGAGGGCAGCAAGTTAGAAAGGGTTGAGACGCCGAATAGATCGTTTTAGTCGAGAGACGTGGGCGATCTCGGTGTGGCGGCGACGGTGATCAGGAGCCGCGTTGACAGGAGCAACGCGATAGTTGACTTCAGATGTTCGTTCCAGGACGGTGTATGAACCGAGATATCGGTGAAGGAATTTTTCGCAGAGCCCAGGTACACGAACAGGTGTCCACAAAAGGACTTCGTCGCCTGGGCGGAACACAACTCGACGCTTCGCATCAATGTCGATTTTTCTCTTGTCCTGAATGGTAGCAGTGTTGGCGCGGGCGATTTCACGGCAGCGGGCGACGCGAGCGGCGAACTCTTCCGGGAGAGATGAAGATGGATTGGAAGATGTGGACAAAAAGATGGTGTCCAGAACAAAAGTCGGTACACGGCCATACACGAGAAAAAAGGGCTGAAATTCGTCGTACGCTGTATGGCAGTGTTATATGCGAACGTGACGAAAGGAAGTATTGTGTCCCAGTTTTTGTGATCCAGTTGCACGTACATAGAGATCATGTCGGACAAAGTTCGGTGAAAACGCTCAGTCAGACCATTAGTTTCTGGGTGATACGCTGATGTGGTCTTGTGGATGGTGTTAGAGGCCTGTAAGACTTCAGCAAGGACATGTGAAAGAAATGTCTTGCCACGGTCACTAAGGAGCACACGCGGTGCGCCATGTCGTAAAATAATGGCGCGAAGGAAAAAATCGGCTACTTCAGAGGTAGCACCAGATGAAAGAGCTGCCGACTCCGCGTAGCGAGTAAGGTGGTCTACGGCAGTAACAATTCAACGGTGACCAGCTGGCGTCAGCGGAAGAGGTCCGTATAAGTCTATGCCCACAAATTCAAAGGGAGTGGACGGGCACGGCAGTGATTGCAATGGCCCCGCGGGAAGAGACGTGGTACGTTTTCGGTGCTGGCATGACGCACAGGAAGCGACGTATTTGGCGACTGAAGTGGAGAGGCCAGGCCAAAAGCAGCTAGTCTTGAGACGGTCGTAGGTCTTGTGAAACCCTAAGTGGCCAGCTGTCGCATCGTTATGAAACGCTTGTAGAACTTCCACACGAAGTGAGCGAGGAATGACGGGAACCCATTGGTTACCGAGAGGATGGTAAATTTGCCGACATAATGTTCCCTCTTGAAGCTTGAAACGGGCAAGTTGTCGCCTTAGGCGGCTGTTTGGAGCACGCGATAAGCCAGTGAGCCGATCGATGATTGTGCGGCAGTAGGTATCGGCATGTTGGAGCGAGGCGAGATCTGTGAACGAAAGAAGGTCCGCCGAGGCAACTAACTGTTTCGAAGCAGCAGCCGTCTGTTTGGTCACTTTGGCAGGCGGTGATGAACAGATGGAAGGTGACACTTCGGCGCTTTGCGAGAGCGGGCAACGGGACAAAGCGTCGGCATCTTGGTGCTCTCGGCCCGACCTATATGTGACGCTGTAGTCATACTCTTGCAATCGTAGTACCCAACGGCCAAGGCGTCCCGACAAATTTTTGAGAGACGATAACCAACACAGAGCATGATGGTCAGTCACTATTGTGAAATGCCGGCCGTATAAGTAAGGACGAAACTTTAGTATGGACCACACGATGGCGAGACATTCTTGCTCAGTGATGCTGTAGTTTCGCTCAGCAGGTGACAGAGTACGGCTCGCGTAGGCCACGACTTGTTCTTCGAAACCGTGGTTCCACTGAAGAAGGACAGCACCGATGCCAAGTCCACTTGCGTCAGTGTGTAGCACAGTATGTGCTGCAGGGTCGAAATGGCGAAGCACTGGCTGTCATGTGAGGCATCGCTTGAGGGTGTGAAAAGCAGCTTCGCAGTCATCCGACCAGAAAAAGGGTGCGCTCGTGGTCAGAAGTTTGTGCAGAGGACCCGCAATAGTAGCGAAATCACGTACAAAGCGGCGAAAATACGACGCTAAGCCAAGGAAGCTGCGGAGGTCTTTCTGTGTGGTTGGTGTAGGAAAGTGCAGTACCGCGGCAACCTTGTCGGGATCGGGCTCAACGCCATGTTTACTGACGACGTGACCTAATACCTTGATGCTGTGACCAGCAAACCGACACTTCTTAGTGTTGAGCTGGAGACCGGCCTTAGCTAAACACGTGAGGACTTCGTCTAGCCATTCCAGGTGCTGTGAGAAGCTGGACGAAAAGATGACAATGTTGTCCAGGTAGCAAAGACAGGTCTTCCATTTTAATCTCCACAGTACTGTGTCTATCATCCGTTCGAATGTGGCTGGGGCATTGCACAGGCCGAAAGGCATCACATTGAATTCATAGAGCCCATCTGGCGTAGCAAACGCAGTCTTCTCTTTATCAGACTCGTGCATTGGAATCTGCCAATAACCGGAGCGCAAGTCGAGACTTGAAAAGTACTGGGCACCTTGTAAAGTATCAAGAGCGTCGTCAATGCGAGGCATTGGGTAGACGTCCTTACGAGTTTTTTGTTGAGTGATCTGTAATCAATGCAAAACCGTACCGAGCCATCCTTTTTTTTTTCAATAGTATGACAGGAGAAGACCATGCGCTTGTCGAAGGCCTGATGACGTTGCGCGCGAGCATGTCGTTGACTTGTTCTTCTATAAGCTTGCGTTCAGAAGCCGACACACGGTAAGGGCGGCGGCGAATCCCACGGCTTCTGTCGGTGTCGATACGATGGGCGGTCACTGTTGTTTGACCCAGACCTTCGGAACAAACGTCAAAGCAAGTTTTGTGCTTCATTAATAACGCTAGCAAGGCATCAGTTTGCGTTGGGTTGAGATGTTCACACAAAGTGGCCTTGAGAGCAGGAAATGCATCTTCCGCTGGCATACACTTTGAGAATGACGAAGCAGATGAACCAGTGACGACACAAAGTGGTGCTTCTTCAGTAATGCTGGCAACAGTGGTCCCCTGTGGCAAAAGAAGTGGTTCTGGCGTCGTGTTGCAGGTTGTGATGCTTGCATAACCACGGGAGAACCGCACTAAACAAGATGCGATGGTGATCCCTCGAAAAATGCAGCGCTGGCAAGAAACAACCACAGCGTCACCATCTAGAATGTCTCTTGACTTGATTGTAAGGACACGTTCTTGTCCGGGAGGCAGGAAGAAATCCGCAGCTGTCACAAGGTTGGGCGACGAAAGGTCGGCAGCAGAAGAAAGCTCAGTGTCCGTAATGCAAATGAGGGGCCGACCACACGAAATTACAGCAGACGCCGCTGACAAGAAGTCCCAGCCTAAGATTATCTGATGAGCGCACGAAGACAGCACAGCCAATTGTATGTGATGACGGATTCCATCGATGAGAACACGAGCAGTGCACAACCCGGTCGGGCGAATTGGACTGTCATTAGCGCCGCATAACATGGGACCGGCATAAGGAGTTTGCACTTTACGCAGGCGAAAACACAATTCACGATCAATTACCGAAATTGCGGCTCCAGTGTCTATAAGGGCGTCAACAAAAACACCTTTCACACAAACAGGCAGTAAATTAGCTGGACGAGATGGTGGAGTTGTAACGTTATGACAACAAGCAGTGTCCCCTCCAAAAACTGCACCTTCTAGTCTTCCGAGTCCAGAGTGATTGGAGCGGGACGCAGGGGTGATGACGTACGCCGAAACGGTGACGGAGAACGGCGGCGAGATGAACGAGAAGGATGAGGACCAGCATGAGACCGTGGAGGGGAGGGCGACTGACGGGAGGTGGATGGATACGGTGCGGGATCGTATTCATCGGGTCTCGGGGCATAGTCTCTCTCGTAAGCGGAGTAACCACGTCGTTAATCCTGCTGACGGCGGCGGCAGAAACGGGATATATGACCCCTTATGCCACAGTAGAAGCAGATGGGGCGCGGAGGACGCCATGTAGAAAAGTGGCGTGACCTTGGCGCTTGCGTTGTCATCGCAGCTACATGGTCACACCCGACGTCCGCAGGCACGGTTGGAACTGGTGCAGGGGCCCGCGATGCAACTTCTGCGTACGAAGGCACTGGGAAGCGCGCAGGAGACGGGGCATGTGCAGCGCTTGTCATTGATGCCAGTTCGTCCTTGATTATCTCTCGCAGGTTGGGAGGATGTGTGTGGACAGACGCAACGGTAGGGTTGCCTGGAATAAGGCCGTGAAGTTCTTCTCTCACAATTGTGCGGATAAGGGCCCGCAATTCATGCTCTTTGGTAAAGCGAGCGTCGCAGGAGGCGTGTGGAAGGCGCATGGAATGAACTGCGTCCAGGCGTTGGCATGTAGTGATGACGTCCCGGACGGTAGTCGGATTCTGGATCACGAGAGCATTGAAGGTCACAGAGTTGATACCTTTCAGTAGATGTCGGATGCGATCGGCCTCCGTCATGTCATTTTGTGCTAGGCGACAGAAAGCCAGAATATCTTCAATGTAGGACGTATACGATTCGTCGTCCCCCTGGATGCGGGTTGCGAGCTTCTGTTTCGCTACTACAGAACATCCTGCAGACGTGCCAAATACCTGACGGAGATGCCCCGTGAAGGCTGACCAATTGGAGAAGTCGCTCTCGTGGTTGTAATACCACGTTTTAGCGACGCCATCGAGGTAAAAAGGAACGTAGCGCAGTTTGTGCGCCTCGTCCCAATAATTACAAACGCTGGTTTGATCGTAACTGTCCAGCCATTCTTCGACGTCTTCGTTGCGAAGGCCGGAAAATACCGGAGGGTCTCGATGAGAGGTACTCACGGTGTAGTGAAGCCTAAGTGGCTGAGAAGGAGCGGTTGCAGCAGCGGACGCGTTGGGTTCTGCCATCGCTGTTGCTTGAGGGCACAACCGTCGACCAGACGGGAGCTCCAGGGGTGACGGGTAGAGCAGGAGGACGTGGGAACCAAAGCACGCTCCACCACTTAGGAGACCACGTCCGGTACGGCAGCAACCAGGTTATCTTTTTTAATCCAGACGCACGAGCCAGAGAGACAGCCCGCGTGACATACGATGATAATCACTAAGATGGTTTGGTCATACAGATGAAGATGAAGTACATAGTCAGCGCTCACAATATATATATATATATATATATATATATATATATATATATATATATATATATATATATATATATATATATATATATATATATATATATATCTTTTTCTTATTTCTCTAAGCTCTTTATCAGACGCATACTACCGTACGACTGTGGCCTTTGACTTGCTTGCTTTTTGTTTTATTTTTTTTTCGTTTACTTCCCGTAATCAATTCGGGTCGCATATTCAATTTATACAACCTGTCACTTGCATTGAAATTTTCGCTAAAGGCAGCGCTTGTGCCGAACACTTATTCCCTACGTTTGCGTCCTCCTGCTCTCTGCTACCATATAAATGTGTCCCAACCCGACCGTTTTGCCATTATTGTGCAAGGGGGTGTTATTGAATATCCTCCTGTTATATAAAATATATGCTTGAGGGAAATGAGGAGTATAGATCTGGCTTAGAAACTAATGGCAGTGTTTTCATATGAGCCCAAGACACAGTCGTCTTTGTCAATAAATCGAGCCATGCCTTCGAAAACTCTATTAGTGAGCTGCATAGCCAAAGTACAGCCGCATCTTTAAAAGCCACTTTGGAAATGCGAGTTAGAGGACCCTGTCGCTAATAAATTTCTTTGCGTAATCTTTTATCTTTTACAGATGCCTCAGCTTTAGAGTACCATGGGTCTGCTACAATAAAAGGTAAGCAAGCAATTTCTTTGTTATTTTTCTTTGAAATGCAGATTTAGAGGTCACTGTACTTATCAAGCAAGCCTGCAATGAAATAAAATATCGTTTGAAGGATGCGGACTCACTGATGATATGATTGAGAAAGACATTTTCCACAGGTTGACTTGCACTCAAGCTAAACTATCTTGCCTCGATCATGTTTACGCTAGTGAATCTTTAGTTTAAATGTATCATTGTTTATGTTGACGTAGTGTAGACAGTAACGACGATTTGTCTTATAAGGCTTTAGACTAGGGCCTTTAGTGTAAACAGTTCTGCTGCTTTGTCTCTAGGGGCCTTAAAATCAGGTTCAACGGCACTTATAAGCTGCAATTTCGCACAGGATTAACTAAACTAAAAAAAAATAAGTATATTGAGTGCGTTCAAGTCGGCAGACTTGACTGATGGCTAATCCGCAGAATACCCTGTTGTTTTAGATATTCTCCAGATTTGCCTAGCTTTAAAAAGATGTGTGCATTTCATAGTGTTATGCTACAGTCTCATCATTTGTAATGCTTACTTTTCATCTAAGACAGTGCAATATTCCTGGTTATTGCTCTGTATCAGCCAAGCTATTCTTTTGCCGTTGGGACAAAGGAGCATTGCCCTCACTGATACATTGCACGTAGTAGTAGTGGGCGCTCATGTGACACTGATATAAAAAGTATGTATTATGAATTAATAACGAAAAATGAGGATGTGTGAATAATTTAGAATCGCACCACGAAGAAAAAAATAGTTGTGCAAAAAACCGACAATTGTACGAAAAATTTTGGAGCATCCAAGAAATTGATGAGAACACAAATAATGAGAACACTCAGCACAGATACCTTATCGCCTCAAGGACAATGCATCAGTATTTTGATACTGCACACATTTATTTTTTATTTCGTGCTTCGACCCCAACTGATGAGACACTGTTACTCGCATCGAACGACTCCAACCTTGCAACGTAATGCCAAATCAAGACAGAATAGGTTCAAAAACCGAGTGTACACACACAGCCAGTGAGGGCTTGAACTAGTTTTATCAGAGCTCTTTCCTTGGCTTGATGGGGAAGTGCTTATCAAAATGAGAGAGAATAATAACAGATCAGTAGCTGCCTAGGACGAATTTTTTATGGCGTGAAGAGACACTTGTTAACCTACTATCACATTTACACCAAACTCACATTCGAAAGAAACATTGTGTTACCATAGTTGCAGTGCCATAACATTTAGTGATAATCTAACAGGTTAACTCCTTCTTAGCTGTAGCACAAAAAACTCTTAATAGTTGTGGTGCCAATGACGTAATAGCAATAATGTTACAATGTAGAGTCATCAAAGCGGTAAAGTACAGTGCATTAATTTTTTAGGTACAACCTCGATTCATTTAGGTTTCATGGTACACTCTTTC
This sequence comes from Rhipicephalus microplus, assembly GCF_043290135.1. NCBI lineage: Eukaryota > Metazoa > Arthropoda > Arachnida > Ixodida > Ixodidae > Rhipicephalus > Rhipicephalus microplus. Next base: position 82,332 of record NW_027464623.1, read on the forward strand.
ACAATAACACAAAATAATTGCCTTGAATGAACAGTACGTCAACTGCATATTATATTGCACTATTTTTTGAGTAATATTATGGGAAAACGGTGTATCGTTCTTTTTTGAAATACTGCCCTATGCACTACGTTACCACAAAACAAAAGCCGACCGATTCCACGCATACGTGGCATTCGATCTTAAGTGAGGCAGCCAGAAAATTAATTTACGCTGTACATACCGTGTGTGCCATGATTTTTATGTTAGAACCTGTCATATATACCCCTCATACGCACCTATCACGCTGAACCAAATTTGAAATATATCACGCTAGCGAACTGGCCGCGAGTGCACCATATGCCATAAATATTATGAATGTAATAATTTCATGTACAACCTGTCATCTAACTTCGTCATAGAGTCACGTTATGCAACAGTCATTTTGGTGTATACCAGCTGCTTAGCTACACCAGCCGTGTAGCTAAACAGCCGTGAGCGTACCGTCAGCTTGGCAAATAAATAATGTTGCACATGGCATGAATGCGGTTATTACATGTTAGGACTTCATAATTAAGTACTTCATACGTAGCCTTTAGGCAATACGCAATGCGGTGTATATCGCGTAAGTGTACTGGACGCAAGGGCGCCATCAGCTCGGTATGCAAGTCATTCTCATTCTTATATGGCACATCATGATATATATATATATATATATATATATATATATATATATATATATATATATATATATATATATATATATATATATATATACACTTGCTGTTTACGCTTGTAATATAGTCACGTCACGCAGTGCCAATTTTGGTCTATATAAAGCTAGAGAACTGGCCGCAAGCGCGCCATGAGCGTGGTATATAGTTCATGGTGCCAATGGCATGAATATGAATGCCATAATTTTCATTTTACCATATGCCATTTATGGGCGTCATGCAGTCGCGTCAGGCAATACCAAATTTGCTGTATACCAACGTAGTGACCTCGCCGCGTGCTCGCCATGGGCGAGGTATGCAAGTCATGTTGTACATGACATTATTCTAATGACTTCTATATCAATCTTTGTCATTCAAGTTCATCATAAAAGCACTTCACGCATTACCGAATTTTGTACCTGTGAACCTGGCGGAACAGCCACTGATGCTTATGAGCATGGTATAAATGTCATTATGTACATGTCATGCAAGTCATAATTTTCATATTATCGCCACTGCTTTAAGTTAGTCAAGTTGAAATGTCTCGTCATACCATGTTCAGTAGATACCAAGTTGAATAAACGGCCGCTAGAGCACCATGGTCACGGTATCTAAATCACGCGGTTAATGACAAGTAAGTCATAATTTCCACCATATGACGAGTAGTTTATGTTTTTCATACAGTAATGTAATGCCAGACCATTTTTGGTATAAATCCCATTAACGACATGTTTACGGGAGCATGAAGTAGGGTGTTGCTAAATAGATAGATAGATAGATAGATAGATAGATAGATAGATAGATAGATAGATAGATAGATAGATAGATAGATAGATAGACAGACAGACAGACAGACAGACAGACAGACAGACAGACAGATAGATAGATAGATAGATAGATAGATAGATAGATAGATAGATAGATAGATAGATAGATAGATAGATAGATAGATAGATAGATGCAACCACTATTGACGTTTCACGAAGATTAGCGTCTATTTGAAAAGTACTTCTGAGACCTGGCGTAGCTCTGTGGTAAAATGCCTCATTCCCAGGCAGAATGCTTGGGTTCGAGTCCAGCTGGGACCCTGAGATTTATTATTTGCATTCGTTGGGTCGACGCTACCGATGTCGGGTAATTCTTAACGCTCACGCGTTGAAATTGCCCATAAATGTTCTCCTCAGTCCTGGGTAGATACTAAGGGTACATCACCTGTGGCACATACCCGCATACCAGCGGTATATACCCACCCGTGGTTATGTGCCACTGTCTGGCGGATAGTGCTCGACGACGTACGCGACGGGGTCGTGACATTATTCATGTCTTGACCAGCACGTCTTATTCGTCAAACCATCTTAGCCTCCCATGCTAGTTTTGGTTCACGCGAAGTGAAGGGGGTGACCACGAGAGCACCCAAATGTAAGCGGCTAGAAAGATAGACAGATAGATATGGTGAAAGTTGCCGATTTTTTCAAGGAAATGCTTAACATTCAAAAAGTCATCCGCCGGAATTTAATATTATAGGGTATGATGTTGTAAAACATGACAAGGAACAAAAACAGAAGCTGTTGCAAGTAAAAGTGTTATTGTGTGTTTGTTACCATTTGTGCAAGTTTAGCGTACACGAAGAGACTTCATGATTCGCCACTGATTGTTAAGAACGAAGGCAAGACATCGGGACAAAAATAAAGTGGTCATTGCTTCTCATCTTCATTAAGACTTGGCCAAAGAACAAGAGAAGCAAAGGAATACTAAACAAAGAAGTGGTGATGACACGGACTCCTAGTTAAAGCATTCAGATAATCTCAAGGAATTAATTGAGCTCGAGCATTTTCTGGCTACAAGAACGTCTTGCAACGGCTAATTAGAGTTCCTTAGAGGTGAGGCACACTGTCTTTTCTTGTTTGTATTAGCGTATCTACATGATATTGTCTTTTCTAATACCCTCAATTTCGCTAAGTGAAGCTCATTGCAGAAGGCGAGTCACTGACCGATTAGAAACGATGCTGATAGTAACCTTATTGTGTTCATTTTAGCCGACTTGCCTTCTACGCGTCACTTTCCTGAACGTTTTGAGATGAGGATTGTAGCATGCCGTTGTGGCCATCGCCCCGCCGCGGTGGTCTAGTGGCTAAGGTAATCGGCTGCTGACCCGCAGGTCGCGGGATCGAATCCCGGCTGCGGCGGCTGCAATTTCTGTGGAGGCGAAAATGTTGTGGGCCCTATGGTCATATATGGGTGCACATTAGAGAACAGCAGGTGGTCGAAATTTCCGGAGCCCTCCACTACGGCGTCGCTCATAATCATATGGTGGTTTTGGGACGTCAAACCGCACAAATCAATAAACCGTTGTGGCCGTCGGTTCCCGTGGCTTTCGACAGGGTTGCCAAATTGAAAAATGAGAAAATAGCAAAAAAATTGAGAAAAAAAAAAGACTACTGATGAAGTGACTAACAGGAGCAAATTGCCGTAAATGTAGTGAAAAGTAGCCGCGCGTATCTGGGAACTGGTACGCTATCACTGACCTAATTGATCTAACGGCTCTGTAACACTCCCACTCCTGCTTGAGCCCATTTGTAGCCTGCAGTATAATAATAATAATAATAATAATAATAATAATAATAATAATAATAATAATAATAATAATAATAATAATAATAATAATAATAATAATAATAATAATAATAATAATGATGATGAAACGGGGTTCATTGGCGCAAGTAGTACTTGTACAGCAGGTCTATTGATGCGGAAAGCGGGCGGCAGCAACCGACGCAGGAAACACAACGCTCGGGGGCACAGCTCGCGCTCGGCTCCTCTTGCTAAAGGCGTGACCCACTGCGGCACATATTCTTCTTCCTCTCTACAGTACCCCGGCGACGAAGACGACCCATCCTGGCAAGTCAAGGTGACGAGATTAGGAGTGGGTCGTGATATGGCTTGAGACGACTCACGTGGACAGTCTCACGACCAAGGCATCGCCTGTCTGTAGATGGCGTGACTGACTCGATCACGTATGTGACAGGAGATCGACGTTCGACGACGCGATAAGGACCGTGAAACTTGGGGGCAAACTTAGCGGACAGACCTGGGGAGTGGAAGGGCAGTCGCAGCCAGACAAGCGAGCCCACGGCAAAAGTCTCGACTTGCTGGTCGCGGTCGTGGCGGTCTTTTTCGAATGCTTGCTTGTCCGAGGTGAATGATCGGGCCAACTGACGACACTCTTCAGCGTGGTGCAAAATTTCAGAAAGAGGGCTGAACTCTGAGACGTCGGGACGATACGGCAAAATGGTGTCAAGGGTGGAGCATGGCTCACGCCCATATAAAAGAAAGAAAAGCGAGAAGCCTGTGGTTGACTGCGTCGCAGTGTTGTACGCATAGGTCACAAATGGGAGAATGACATCCCAGTTTGATCGGTCGGAATTGACATACATGGCGAGCATGTCTCCTAGCGTTCTGTTGAAGCGCTCAGTTAGACCATTGGTCTGCGGGTGGTAGGCTGTAGAGGTGCGGTGCACTGTGCGGCATGCCTGAAGGAGTTGTTGTACAACTTCGGATAAAAAGACACGCCCGCGATCACTTAGTAGTTCACGTGGTGCCCCGTGACGCAGTACGAGGCGTCGCAAAACGAAATTGGCTACGTCACGTGCATCTGCCGTAGGTAGTGGAGCTGTTTCAACATACCTCGTCAGATGGTCGACGGCGACAATTATCCATCGATTTCCAGTGGCAGTGTAAGGAAGGGGACCATATGGATCAATACCAATGCGGTCGGAAGGGTGCGCCGGACACGGTAGAGGCTGTAATAATCCGGGTGAATGGGCAGCTGTCTTTCGTCGTTGGCATAATGAACAAGACCGAACGTATTTTCGTACAAAAGTGTACATACCACGCCAGTAGTAACGCTGGCGGATCCGCTGACATGTTTTTAACACACCAGCGTGAGCATGTTGTGGGTCGGCATGGAAATACGCACAGACATCAGATCGCATGTGGCGTGGTATAACCAAGAGCCATTTACTACCATCCGCGTGGTAGTTTCTGCGGTATAGTTGCGCGTCCCGTATCGCGAAATATGTGGCTTGGCGGTGAAGAGCGCGTGGGTACGCAGACGTTGAAGAGTCGGAAAGAATGTTAAGGAGAGATGTTATCCATGGGTCTTTCCGCTGTTCAGACGACATGCTTGTGACGGAAATGGGAGCGATGGAGAAGTTGGTGTCCGAATGCAGGTCTGCGGTGGATCTCACTGGTGATCGTGAGAGGGCATCCGCATCAGAGTGTTTTCGTCCTTAGCGGTAGACGACACGAATGTCGAATTCTTGTAGGCGAAGAGCCCAACGTCCAAGGCGACCTGAAGGATCTTTTAGCGACGCCAACCAACAAAGTGCGTGGTGATCGGTCACAACGTCGAAACTTTGTCCGTACAAGTAAGGACGAAACTTGCTTACCGCCCAAACGATTGCGAGGCATTCTTTTTCAGTTACGGAGTAGTTCATCTCCCCTTTTGTGAGTGCGCGGCTTGCGTATGCGACGACGTACTCTGGAATACCGGGCTTTCGTTGCGCGAGAACTGCTCCCAGACCAACGCCACTGGCATCTGTGTGCACTTCAGTAGGTGCACTTGGGTCGTAATGGCGTAGAATCGGTGGGGACGTAAGTAGGCGGCGCAGTGTAAGGAAAGCTTCGTCGCATGCCGGGGTCCAGTTAGAAAGATTAGCTGGACCGTTCAGTAGTTGTGTAAGCGGGGCTATTATTGTTGCAAAGTTGTGGACGAAACGACAAAAATACGAGCACAAGCCGATGAATCTCCTAAGTTCTTTGAGTGAATTCGGCTTCGTAAAGTCGGCTACGGCTCAAAATTTGTCTGGGTCGGGGCAAATTCCATCCTTTGACACAACATGACCAAGTATAGTAAGTTGGCGAGCCCCAAAGCGGCACTTCTTTAGGTTAAGCTGGAGGTTTGCCTTGGTAAGACACTGAAGAATGGTGCGCAGACGGTCGACGTGTGTAGGGAAATCAGGAGAAAATACGATAACATCATCGAGGTAACGTAAGCATATCTGCCATTTAAGGCCGCGTAAAATGCTGTCCATCATTCGCTCAAACGTTGCAGGTGCTTTGCACAGACCGAATGGCATAACCATGAATTCGTATAAGCCATCCGGCGTAACGAACGCTGTTTTGGGACGGTCACACTCTGCCATCGGAACCTGCCAGTAACCTGAACGTAAGTCCAGCGAAGAAAAGAATTCGGCACCTTGTAGGCAATCGATAGCGTCGTCGATGCGGGGAAGAGGGTATACATCTTTCCGTGTAATTTTGTTCAGTCGCCGGTAGTCGACACAAAATCTAATCGAACCGTCTTTTTTCTTCACTAGCACAACAGGTGAAGACCAGGGGCTAGAAGATGGTTTGATGACACCGCGCTGAAGCATATCATCCACCTGCTCTGCGATTACACTTCGTTCCTTGGGTGATACGCGGTAGGGGCGTTGCCGCAAAGGAGGGTGCCTTCCAGTGTAGATTGTGTGAGCGACGGTGTTAGTTTGACTCCGTGCCTTTTGAGGAAGGTCAGATGAATCTCGGCATTCATGCAGAAGGGTTATTAGCTGGTCCCGTTGATCCGGAGGAAGCTTGCTGTCGATGGAACGATTGAAGATATCCGAGGAGTAGTCATCCCGCGTCAAAAGAGGAGTAACGGCGTTCAGTTGAAGTTGCTGGCCAGGGTCGTGGGACTCAATAGGCACAATAACGTTGTCATCATCAGGATGAACATAGCCCAGTGTTTCGTGAGCTCTTAAGGAGAGAGGGCATGAGCTAGGATTGCAAACGACAATTCCGGAAGTATCTTGGTGAGGTGGCAGAACGGCGTATGGCAGAGACGTACCGTGGCGGCGACTGAAAACGTCAGATGGGGAGAACACAACGGTACAGCCGGACAATTCAGTGCGATTGACGGGGACAACGATGGCACTAAGAGGAGGAACATCAACGTCGGAAGCAACAAGAAGCTTGCCCAGGTGAGTGCGCTTATTGTCGGTAGATGGCACATCTGAAAACACAGATAATTCCACCTGCGTGCGAGCGTAGTCAATTACGGTGTGGTGACATGACAAAAAATCCCATCCTAGTATCACGTCGTGGGCACAAGTGGTCAACACGAGAAACTCGATGTGGTACAGGACGTCCTGAATGTTTACTCTCGCCGTACATGCTCCGACTGGTCGAATTGGTTGCGCACTCGCGGTATTCAGCAAAACGTCGGAAGGCAGCGTCGTTACTTTTCGTATCGAACGGCAGAGTTTCTGACTCATCACAGATACGGCGGCACCCGTATCAACAAGCCCAAGAGTTCGTAGACCTTCAACAAACACTTCCAGAACGTTTGTGGGGGACGGGCGAGGACTTGTCCAATGCGACGAATTCGCAGCTCGTGCCTCCGGAGCTGCGGCAGTCAGTTTTACGTCTCTACAGGGTTCGGTCGGCGACGCAGAGGGGACGGAGAACGGTAGCGGCGTGGTGAGGATGAGCGACGGGGACTGAATGATCGGTAGTCGGCAGTAGGGTGGTGGTCTAGTTCGGTTGGAGACGGGTCACGTTCCACTGATTGTCGGTCGCATTGACGTGGCAGTTCTCGTTGCGCGTTGTACGGGGCCGGTAAATAGTAGTCAGGGTACCTCGGAGGTGCAGCCGGACCCGTTGCGAAGCGCCGGCGACAGAAGCGCGCCACGTGACCTGGATATCCGCATGCGTAACAGATCGGGCGATTGTCAACTGTGCGCCAAGGGTTTCCGTTATAGCGCTGTTGTGTTGCTGGAAATGGCGTCGTTGATACTCGTACAGGCTGGGGAGTCGGCCCAAGCGGAGGTCGTGGCGGAGTAGCAGCAACAGCAGCATAAGTAAATGGTGACGAGTGCTGTCTGAGAGACGGACGGCAATGCCTCAGAGACCTACGCCTGTATTACCTGCCTGATGGCGGGCGCGAGACGCTCAGAAAAGGGTTCCGTTGCCGGTAGATACGACAGGCACGAAAGTTGTCGGGCCACCTCCTCGCGCACATATAGTTTGATTTCGGACATGATTGTGCTGTGGTCTCCACCCAGGCTCAATGCCGCGAGAGTTTCATCGGTAGCCGCTGGACGCCGTGTCATGACCCGTTGTTTACGCAACTCCTCGAAGCTCTGGCAAAGAGTGGCGAGTTCGGACACGGTACGTGGGCCCTTGGCCAGCAGCATCTGGAAGGCGTCGTCGTCTGTCCCCTTCAAAATATGTTTGATCTTGTCTGCCTCGATCATTGAAGGGTCAAGGCGCTTGCACAAGTCGAGCACATCCTCGATGTAGCTTGTGAAGCCTTCCCCCTGAAGCTGTGCGCGTCCCCGTAGGCGCTGTTCGGCACGGAGCTTGCTTACCTCGGGGCGACCGAACACATCGGTAATGCGTAGCTTAAGGGCACCCCAAGTGGCGAATTCCGAGTGGTGGTTGTTAAACCAGAGACTCGCCACCTCTTTCAGGTAGAAGGGTACATATTGCAGTTTCGAAGGGTCGTCCCACTTGTTGCTTGCGCCTACCTTTTCAAATGTCGACAGCCAATATTCTACGTCTTGCTCATCAGTACCGTTGAAAAAAGGTGGATCGCGCACGCGTAGCGCAGTGGGCACGATGACCATCGGAGGCTGGGTCGTACCTTGCTGGGTGTTTTCTTCAGCCATGTCTGTGATGGCAGGTAGTTTCCTGTTGTGAAGTTCCAGGTTGAGTTACCCAGCACCTCCACCACTCTGAAACGGGGTTTATTGGCGTAAGTAGTACTTGTACAGCAGGTCTATTGATGCGGAAAGCGGGCGGCAGCAACCGACGCAGGAAACACAACGCTCGGGGGCACAGCTCGCGCTCGGCTCCTCTTGCTAAAGGCGTGACCTACTGCGGCACATATTCTTCTTCCTCTCTACAACAATAATAATAATAATAATAATAATAATAATAATAATAATAATGTAAATGGCAATACAATAGCCTTCTCTTGGCTCTATGAGTAAATGATGGAAGAACCTGAACAGTCGTAATTGCTGAGTCAAAAAGCATTAATTGTTGACTTTACAAAACCTTTCGAGCAGGTTCTTGCGCTGCTGCAAAAATCACACTCTCTTCATGTGCCTTGCATGACTATTAAAAAAAAGTCTAGGACTAGCAGTTTTTATGCGGCAAGAAAAATTAATACAACATTAGTATGCCCTGCAAGTCCGCACGTTCTATTTGACCTAGCATCGGTATCGGAGGTACCATAGTTAAAATATTACTAACATATAAATCATTCGGGAGTAATTAAAGCTTAAATCCACAATATTTTCAAACTGCTAATGTGTGACACGATGAGATTCAAATGAACCCTTGCTTCAGATTTCGCAATGGAGTACCACGCAGGAGAATAGCACCATAATTTGAGGGGGCATCACCGCACGCATTGTGGTACGCGGTGCTGGTAACAGGTAAAAGTAAGTGTCTTGACATTGACACAACTAAAAGGAGAAAAAAAAGATCACTGCATATCCACGGAGTGAATGATGATGAGTGGGGCGAAGCATCTTCCGTCCGTCCGTGTGTCCTTCCGTTCGTGCCTACGTCCATCCATCCATCCATTCACCCGTGCGTCAGGACGGACCAATATAAGCACGGACGCACGGATGAACGGATGGAGAGACGGATGCATGGATGGACGGATAGAAGCATGAATGGATGTACGGACGGGTGAATGGACGGACACATGGACACTTCGCCCCACTCATCAGCATTCACTCCATGCGTATGGTGTGAAAACCACTAACACGATCTACTTATATTATTCCTTATATGGAAATATGTACAACACGCCATCTATTGAGCAACGCTAGTGATTGATTGATATATGGGATTTAACGTCCCAAAACTATTACATGATTAGGAGAGACTCCGTAGGGGGGGGGGGGCTCCGGAAATTTCGATCACCTGGGGTTCTTTAAAGTGCGCCCAAATCTGAGAACATGTGCCTACAGCATTTCCGCCTCCATCGGAAACGCAGCCGCCACAGTCGGGATTCGATCCCGTGACCTGCGGGTCAGCAGCCGAGTACCTTAGCCACTAGACCACCGCGGCGGGGCGAGCAACGCATGTGGCTACATAGTAGTACTACTGAGGAGGCAATGACCCACGGCACAAGAAGCTTCGCTCCTTAAAATGAAAAGGAAAGCAGTATGGACAAGCCCATGAACGTCCCGATTCACGCGCTTGTTTCTGCGCGAGCCCTCAGCAGTAGACCCTGGCGGGAAGGCAATGTTACATCAATGAGCTTAGTTTTCAGGTGGCTTAATGGCTCCACTGCCAGCTTCAGAAGTGAAGTTGAGTATGCGATTATTGTTTCACATGGTAGTGTTGCAATAACAGTGTCTTGCATACGCGATAAAACATTAAATGTATCGAAAATACAGATACGGATACTCGTCTTGCGAGACGTATCGCAATACAGACACAAAATGCGCTAAGAGTATCTAAGATACTGTCTAAGATACATGTATCCTATATACTGCCTAGCATTGATCATGGGCCATTATAAACACGGGTATGCGCCACACAGTTGAGTAAATAGCGCTTCTCACCACCACTCCGACAAAAATACGGGTGACAACAGTCAGGCCAACAAAAAGCCGACGTCTTTAGTGGCATTGACACAATCTTTCCCGCACGCCTTGCCACTCCCCAGTTTTTCTTTTATCTTTTTTTAGTTTTTCTCTCTGTATGTTTAATTTTGCGTCTTTATATTTTTCTCTCCTTTTTATATTTTTTGTCTCTATTTTTCACCTGCATTCAATCTGTCGCTTTCTGCTTGGTCCACTCTTTCATCTATCAAAGTTGTTGCATTGCTCTCCGTACAAACCGGCTCACTTTCTCAACGGTCGAAGAAACAGGCGAAGAAGTGGACAAAGAGAGCACGCGTCTCTTCACGATGGTGATAGTTTTCAGTTTCACCAGACTAATTAAGCCCGGCTCAAGCAGCTGCACTGTTAACATGGCAGGAGTTTCAAGAAATTCTGTTGGAATATATAGGCACTGTAAAGCTTCTTCACGTGCTCGTATTTCACTAAGTCCTCACATAAAAAGTTCTAAGAAGGAACCTGTCCTATAGTTGGGCTTCTTGTTGCCACTTTGTGTGACTGAGTCTGTTGTCCACAATCCAGACAATCATTTCTTCCGCAACTTCTCTCAGAGTCTTCTCTTGGTGGAAGGGTTCACGAGGAGAAGATAAACACAAAACAGGAGTGAAAGCCTGAAGTACTAGATATGATTTTTTTTAATTCGGTCCAACAGATAATACATAGCTTGTTCGATAGGTAAAAGAAAAGGACTGAAAACTACTGACTAGGCCTTTATCTGGTAAGCGCAATGAGGATAGCGGATGACTGACTTTTGTGTAGCCGAAATTCAGCTGATCAAATCAGAAGTAGAAACTGGGAGTGCATAGTTGTGAGTGTCTCGGGTGATGAAAATTCTATACCAGAAATTCGAATGGTGGATTCTATCTTGACGAAGGTTAGCAGATGGCTCATACCTTTGTATTTTATGCTCAAGTACAAACGTTTACACACCACGCGAGTGCTTAGCTACGAGCCGCTTCACGACATTTCAGCTACGTAAGCGTCGACAGAGAGTTGCGCTAGGACTGAGAAGCACCTTTCTCCTAATCAAAAGCACGGTTATCTTCCAAACGGGTACAGATATTTAGCACATTTTTTTCCCTTTTGACGCGTTGTGCTATTCGACAGCCATGACTACTTCCTTTTGTGGGTAGGTAATAAACTTTATTAAGGATCCAACGAGGAATTACTGACCCGGGCTAGGGCTCCAGAAGCTGTTTTCCGCGGAGCCTCGTGCGATGTCTTCGGCGATTCCCCTGGCTCGCCGGACAACCCAGATTTGTTCCACTGCACGTGGCTGAGAAGGGCGGCTCGCCACCGCTCAGCCAGTCGTCCTGGGGTACACTCACGCTCGTCCGAGTTGTGGCGGCGAACACTGCACTCACACTCCCAAATTATTTGTGCCATGTCGGTTGTCTCGTGCGCGAACCACGGACAGCCGGGTGACGAGTGGAGCCAGGGACACAATCTATGCGGGTGTCGGGGATTCTCGAATGTGTCGGTCTGCAGACGCCTCAGATCAGACGCTTGACACCTTTCTAGCTGCATTTGGTGTGGTGGTTAACGTCGTAGGGGTTTGCTTTTAATGGTTTTCTAGGGACCATTTTATGAGCCAAGAGCAAAGGCAGGGGGTAGGACATCGGGTCCTTGCCCCCCTGAAATTTTTTTTTCGCCATAGCATGGAGAGCGAAAAATGGCCATTTTAAGGGTAGAGGGGGGGCACCATCCTGATTTCGGGAGTTGCACCCCCTGAAAATGGCCATTTTCAGGGGGTGCAACTCCCGAAATCATGATGGTGCCCCCCCCCCCCCCCCTGATGCTATGAAAGTACAAGTTATGAGTCGCAGAGCAGTCTTACTGTCACTACTCACCGGAACAACGTTCGCATCCACCATGGTAGCTTTGATTCTGCTATCCATGTAGAAGTGAGCTCTTTCAGTGGAAGAAACTTGCAGTTCCGTCTACGAGTACAATCGATGAGCGAAGCTTCTAGGAATGGGACGCAAACGACTATGCGCCTGATCTCTCTGGGTGCTTTCATGAATTCCTTAGGGTGGGCAGATTGTTGCGCTCGGTGGCGGAAATGACTAAGCGAGTGAGTGTGCGGCGACGCGTGATGCAGCGCAAGCTATCTGCCACCGCGCCTACATTCCCATTGTAAAGAAAGACGCACCCGTTGTTTTTATCGGTGCACTTGCCCGGTGCAGTGAGCTTCGACGGAGACGGTGAGGTGCAGGCCTAACGAGCTGTGTTCCTAACAACAAATTATGTCTGTACTGTGCGACAGAAGAAAGCTGACATAACAGTAAACAAGATGACCGGTTATCGACCCAGCACTGCGGTCGACGGTCGATGGCGCACCGCCTGGTGTTCTGGCCAGGCAGTTTGCACATACACGAAAGTTGATCATATTCGACAGAGATCTGTCTGGCAGGGTGAAAATTGATAGAAATAAAAGAAATCTCCGTGCAGTGAAGAGGTTGGAATACTCGACGGCATATGCGAAAAATGCCGACGTGCTTCCCCGCTTGTCAGTAAATCGACGGCCGGCCCGTTTGCTGCTATCAGGGCCAGCGTAGTGTTGCTGCAACCTGAAATTTCATTTACCGGCCAGACGTTCGGTCAAATTTCATCTGGAGAAGTAATCTATCTCTTTGACAGCGTCACGATTCCGTGACGCGTCCAAATATGACTAGTCCTGGCGTCGAGAAATTATTAATAAGAAATTCACAATGCCAGGACTCGTCACCGTGGCCACGGAGGCGATCACGGTCAGAATAATTCTGGAATGAGAGATACTTTCACCTTGGATGAATATAAGCGTATGAGCTCGGGTCACTGTTTCATGCATCAGAAGTTTACTTGATTCGCATCGTTATCATCATGATCTGTGTATCCCCCCTGCTCTCGGGTGTTTGACTGCATTCTGTTTTACGTGTTTTTTATGTGGGTTGCGTGAAGGGGTTGATGTAAAGACGCAAAATATTCATCCTCTGAGTCCTAATATGTTTCTCGTTTTATGGCATGGGTTTAAATTGAGAATGGTAAAGAAGAATTTTTAAATGCATGATACAAGAGCGTCAGTGTCATTTTTGTTTGAAAGCTTATAAAAAGTTTGGCAGATCTCAGGTACCTCGGAATCAACGTTATGCGAAGCATGCGAAGGGAAAGTTACCGCATTGCAATTTTTGTATTGAGCGACACGTCATGAAATGACGCTAAATATGTGTACAAATGTTGCACGTACAGACATATGTTGAAGAGTTGCAGATGTTTATATAACTATTTGTTTGCACTTGAGCAACGATGGCAACTGGAACATGCGTATTAGCCACACCAGAAGCTGATATGAAGCGCTGATGCTCGCGAAGATGCTGGCCTTGGACACTGCTACATAAATCAACTTCAGCACATGGCTACTAACCACAATTGACGTTAACTCGCCGTTACGGCTGTATCAAAGGAGTACATATGTAATGTTTATAAAATTGAGGAGGCAGCACTGCAACCACTATTGACGTTTTACGAAGATTAGCGTTTATGTCAACAGTACTTCCGAAACCTGGCGTAGCTTCGTAGTAAAATGCTTCATTGCCACGCAGAATGCTTGGGTTCGAATCCAGTTGGGACCCTGCCATTTATTCTTTGCGTTCGTTGGGTCGACGGTACCAATGTCGGGTATTTCCTAGCGCTTGCGCATTAAAATTGTCCATGTGTATTCTCGTCATTCTTGGGTAGATACTAAGTGTCAATCATCTGTGAGACATACCCGCACACCAGCGGCACATACCCGCCTGTGGCTATGTGCCACTGTCTGACGGGAAGTGTTTGACGATGCACGCGACGGGATTGTGGCATTATTCATGTCTTAACCAGTGCATCATACTCGTGAAACTATCTTACCCCCCATAATAATTTTGGTTCACGCCAAGTTAAGAGGGGGACCACGAGAGTGCCCAAACCTAAGCGGCTAGGTAGACAGATAGACAGACAGACCGACGGATAGATATATATATGCGCTCAAAGTAGCCGATGTTCGCTAAGAAATGCTTCGCATTTAATAACGAAGTGATGACGGCAGGAAGCGAATTGGCAGGCGTAAGCCTCTCTCACGGAAAAAGTCGTGAACCTCTCCAGTTTACACATTTCTAGCTCCTCGTCGACAAAAAAACAAGAAAAAAGACAAGGCCTCTTCGGATTACAAGGAATCTTTTTCCTCAATCCCTGATTGATGAAAGAGGCTTGACTTTCGGCTTCCCAAACTTTGTGAGAACCTTTGTGAGCGTAGGTGGGAAAGCCGATGTCCGGAAATAAGGCCCACTTGTACGGATTAAAAAAGCATTATCCTTTAACGCTCGGAATTCTAGTACACGCCCCGTTCAACTGAGCTGATTCGGTGACAGTGGACCGTAATGGTTGGTTTACAGGGTAGATCATCATCGTTATGCCAGATAAAAAAAAAAAGAACGAAAAGTCGGTTTGTCGGAAAACTACCATTTTTGTTTACTGTCAGATAAGATGACAGCACAGATAACCAAAATATAGAAATACCGCCGATACAGAAATACCTCAACAGCCTACAAGGTAGCAAAAGCCCTCTTGTGCTCTCACTTGCGGTGAAGCTCTAGAAGCTGCAGTGAATTCACTGGCACCCTCTTTCTCCTTTGTTTTCCTTCTCTTCTCTCCACTCTCTTTATCATCTTTTTATTCTACCCTTCCTAATCCTGCATTGTAGGGTAGACAACCGGAAGTATCTCTGGTTAACTTTCCTGTCTTCTCTTTTTCTGTTGGCTTTCTTCGTTTTTGGGGTCTTCAACCAAGATCTCACATGTACTCATAGGCTTTCTAATGCGTTCGATTAAAATGACTGGAAACAGAGAGCTACCTTCTTTTGCTTTTAGTCGATGCATCGATATTCCCGCGATCCCTTTGAAACTTTTCTGGTTCAAAGTGTTTGAGAACTGCCTCTAAGCTCGGTAGTATTGCAAAGTTTTTGCTCTTTACCCGTTTTCGCAATGGCTCCGTGATCGGTGCACCTTAGACCAAGAGATGACGTCACGTGACGACGTCATGATAAGACTCTAGGTTATGACATCACATTGCTGTCATGGGGAAAAAACTCTTTCTGGTGATATGTCTGATCGTGCATGGTAGCGTCACGTAGTGACACCGTAAAACGATGACAATTTTTTTTTGCCTTACTCGTGTTGATGTGGACACCGCGGGCCACCGATGGCGCCGACACCAGTGACCAATATTTTCGTTTGATAGGACATCCAATGCTTTCACCCTAATAGGCTTGACTTGATTTGGCGTTAAGTTTATTTTTTTATAGTAGCCGATAGCTTTCTCTCGTTAAGCCCACCACTCATTTGCGAACGCTTATGTGCCGCCCCACAATAAAAAACAGAGACAAATATATTAAAAAAGAAGAGTCTGATCAATATTAGATCATCCGCGATCGACGCATCGTAAGGCACTAAATGTTCAGCCCGCAGTCTTCGCCGACACACTGCACGCTAGCGAGAGCACGAGGTAATCAATTGCACTATTTATCGAAACAGACTCGCTCCGCGTAGCCTGCTCCCATGCTATTGGCTGAAGTTTCCTATTTTTACGTTTTCTGAACCTATTGTACCCGAACACTACATTAGGCTATTACATGTATTGATAATATATGTATTGTGAAGTCTGTGCACCAGACACATGTGTTTGTAAAGCATGAAAGGTGATTTATTTGAATTTCCTAACAGATGAAGTTATTTCCAATATACTACATAGAATACCCATAACTGTGTGATAAAACACGTGCTTGTCACTCTAGAGGCTTGGATTTTGTCCTCGCTCAGATCTGGGAATTTTTAAGTGTTTACTTTATTAATATGGCTCTTGATTTTTGAGTCACAGACAAGATTACGATTTTTCGCTATCAACCAACGACAGCCACACCAATGCCGGCACGTTTGCGGAACGAGCTCTTTTATACGCTAGCGTTGAAATATTTAGGTAAAGAGTGTGTGGAGTGGACGTTTCGACATGCGGACTTTCGCAAAGCCGAGTCTTCTTGTCGAAGATGTTATGAGATCACAACACGGGTCACGTCCGGTGCCGTAGTTGTCCGCCACCAACGCCTTTGCCTGTAACCACTATTGCACGTAATAGGAAAATAAAACTAACAAAACACCAAGGATATAATGAAATTCTAACCTGGGTCCATTGCGTGTGAGCCCACTGTTCTTCCGCTGAGCCAAGTCGATGCTTGGGACCCGTTAAAAAACTTGCCTAAGGCAGGTTTGATATCGGCAAAGTAATCGCGTTAATATGAGTAATAAAGTGTTTTAGAACAGCAAAGGGCGTCACACAATGCGAATTGCGTAACGGTTGGGTCGTCCAATGTTCCAACCCAATATGAAAGCTTGTTATTCATCGCGTAATAAAATGTGGCACATACCCCCTTCAGGCATAATTCTTCATCGTCATCAGCCACCGCGTTAAACACGAAATTCGGACAAAATTCGTTGCAAGTGTTTAGCCGATACCACGCTTTTCCGAAGAATTACGAAGGATAGCGTAGTAAATGCCGACATACTACACAGAAAGTTTGAATATTTATGGCGTAGTGGGTACAGAGCAACTGTGCTTCTAGCATTTACCCAAAGAGTGCTTAGAGAAGGTTCTGAAAGACCGCTCTTCCGGCTTTCGCTGTGACTAAGCTGTGCTTTCCGCACAGGCCTGGTGATTTTTTGATGAGTAATCGTTTCAAATTTTGAATTTATAGCGGAGCATTTCGGGCACCAGACTGCTGTATGCTGTCGCATGCTATTGTCGTCGCTGGGCATAATGCAGGCGAAACAACATATGCGATAGCCATCTGTAGCATTGTAAGTGCGTGCTCCCGAGAGGGAGAAGCACTCACCCTCTTGTTCTTCGAGTGCGTTAATGATGATATTAAGCACGAAGGCCTGTGCGGGTCCCGGCTGTCGTATGCTGTCACATGCTGCCATTGTTTGGCGACGACACGGAGGCGGAACCACGCATAGAAGTACAAAAAAAAAGGAAGCAAGCAATAAACAGACAAAAACAAAGAGAAAAATATGAAGTGAAATATAAATAAACTGGCTTGAAAAGAGTGAAACAGAGAAAAAGAAAAACAACAGGAGAGAAAAAAAGAAGACTGAATATAAACAAAGAAGCCTGCCAAGCTTTTTATTTATTATTTTGAAGCTACGTCAGTTTCTTTTTTTTAAACGCCTGACTTAAACAGGTGGTCGGAATTATTGCACTGCATTTATTTTTTTAAAGAAGTCGTTCCGTCCGATTTAGGCGGGTATAACATATGGGGATATGAAACAAGCCGGCACCAGCTGCTAAAGTAAAAATAATCCCGAGGATCCACAACGGAAGCTACGATTTAATAAATATAATACATAAAGAAAGATAAAACTTGGAGTGCTTCAATAATAAAAAAAGAGCGTTAGTATTTTTTTACACTTAGTATTTATTTAGTGGTATTCAAGAGTAATCTCTATGTATCCATACACGCGTAAACCCTAAAATTGAGAAACCCACAACGCACAATATCCGAGCTGAAAGGAGTGTGTATTTGTACAGCGAATTAAGGTGGGCAATTCAACGCACGAGGGAAGGCGGGAAGATCTTAGCTTCGTTTGTTGTGATAATGCATAATGAAATTGAGGCAGCAGTAGCAACAACTACAATTGAGATTACTCGTATTGGTGAGAACTTGAGCTAAATGGTGCGTGGATAACACCAAATGCAAGTGTTCTAGTCATTTGCATAACTTGACGCGTCAAAAAGTATGCCGTACTAAGACACTGAGGTATACATTGTTTCTCTATCTTATACCTCATGTCTCGTTCGCATAATTCCAACTGATAAGTTGCGAAAATGAAAAAGATCCTAAGGAGCTCACCCATCAACTTCGTTTGGATGAAAGCTTAGAAATCACATCCACGCACCCGCCGCGTTGGTGTAGTGGCTAAGGTACTCGGATGCTGACCCACAGGTCGCGGGTTCGAATCCTGGCTGCGGCGTTTAAAATTCTGATGGATGCGGAAATGCTGTGGACCCGTGTGCTCAGATTTGGGTGGACGTTAAAGAACCCCAGGTGGTCGAAATTTTCGGGGCTCTATACTACGGCGTATCTCATAATCATATGGTGGTTTTGGGACGTTACAACCCACATACTCATCCACACATTAAAATCACAAGACTATCGTAGGTAGGGTTGATTTGATTGAAAAGTTTTACAAATAGTGTGTGCGCTGCATGTGTGGTAACTACTCGCTGGTGTGTGGCCACGCGCTCGCGGGGTGTAGCTCATACAGAGTGCGGTAGTTTTCATGTATGTCATGTACGATAGTACTCATGTACGTGCATTCAACCCATCGAATTCCCCAGTCAGCCATTTCACTTTGACGTGTTTCATGCTAAGCTGTCCTTTTTTTTTGCCCATTGAGGTGAATATTAGCACATGTTTATATGAATCGCTTGGTCTGCTTTTGTTCGCTGTTTCATTTTGTTCGGTTTGTCTATAAGGCGTAACCGGTAACGAGTTTCTCTTTTCGTTAATTTGGTAACGTAGTAGTTATAATTTCGTAACTGTAACAGATCACAAACTGACGTGAAGAGTTTCAGGTAACGTAACGTGTCACGTTACTCATTGATTTTTCATCCCAGCAGTCTTACAGTAATGTCCTTTTTTTCGTAGGTGCCGTATTCCCAGAGCAGTTCTTATGCCGCAGCGGCTACAAGTCTGACAAGTGTTGACAATAGGAGCACCATTTATTGCGTTCATCGAGAGTTAGTATGTTCGTAGTTGTGAACGTATTGAGTAGGAAGCACCGCATGCTGCACGATGACAGCTCAAAAAATTAAAAGCTGTTGTTTCTTAAAATCTAAAAGTTGTAGATTTCAGAATACTGCCCCATCGAACACTGTAGTTTTTTTCATCAGTTCTACTTCAAAAATGAAGTTTGCTTTTATACACCTATATAAGAGCTAACTTATAGGATTCCTGAGACCTTGAACGCCTTCGCGTAAGCAGGTGCATGTGGTTGAGCAACTATACATAGGAAAAAAAAAGAACCTAAAGTCTGCTGCAAATATTTTTGGAGAAACAATGCAATTTGAAAATTTCTTTATGCCTACATCATCTGATCATACGTTTTGTACGTTACTAGAGGCACGATGACCGAATTGCTGTTTGTTCGTTGAGAAATTGACGGTGCTTTTAATTTTCGTAGAGTCTTGACAATGAAATCCCATTTTCTGTATTCGCCATATTAGGAAATAGCTTTACCACGTTTCTTGAAGTTGTAACCAGTCACACACAATTTCACAACGAACATTAGGCCAATATAACATGGCTAAAGCCCAGCACACTTCTTCAATGTTGTCAGCTGGGTTGTATCTGTGGTAAACGCTTTCTAATGCCTCAAGAAATTGCTATCTACAAGTTTGGAAAATGCTCCAGCATGCATTGCAGAATACTAAATTTTGCTAAGTGATATGCTCTTTTCATAAAAATTTATGTTGCTGAGCCAAAAATATTTTGTTTAGTAAAACACAAGTGAACTACCCCCCCCCCCCCTCCCTTACGGTAAGAGCCTGCATCTGTTCCAGTATAGATATACTCACGTGACATGAACAATCCCTCTAAAATTCAGATGTCCAATAAACTTCGCAATTTCGTATAGCGTCTCCGCTTTCCATGAGCCACCACACTCCGCGTGGGTTGGCGTTACAATGTATGCATCAAATCATCTCTTATTGCATATTTGCGCGTTGTATTTAAAAAAAGGAACAATTACGCCTGCCGTTCTAAAGCATTTCTCGCTGCTCCGTAGTCAGGACCAAGGTGTGCTCCGGTGGCTTTCTTGTCGCGAGGAGAAGCTCTCCAGTCGGCACCAGCACCAGCACCCCCACCCTTGCCCCTCGGCGTACGACATCGACGCACAGATCTAGACGTGCGGACTTCACAAGTAACCAGAGCAGCTATAAGATTATGCACAAAGGTCAGCAGTTACGCACTTGCACTGGAGGATACAACACGAGGCCGTAAACAGAACAGACTCATGAACGATTCAGATGTCTTACTATTCGACGACGCAATATCCGAAAGAAGACGGCCTCAACTATGACCCGAATAAAGCGTGGAAGCCGTTAGCTCGCAGACTAATAATCACTCACGCCTCGTCTGCACTCTTTTTAGTTTACTTTCAGTAAAACTAACCACGAAGCCTGCATTTGTTTTAGGATCTGTGTAAACATAAACAATGTCTGGTGCAGTCCTTCTGACGTATACGTGCCACACGACACGAAATGCTACTTACTGGGACAGCGTGGTTACGTCGAGGCCATTAACAAACTGCGCCGGGAACCGAAGATTTAGTGCTGGCTCCGCGGATATGGCTTTTAACGCTCTTTACGTTTTGTATCTTGACTTATTTTATGGATACTTCCCCATAACCTCTCCCCATGTCTCGTCAGTTTATTTGTGAGCCTCTTAAGGTTCGTTTATTGTGTTAATGTGTTCTTTAAATTACACTGACAATACACAGTACACGGGCTTCTCTTGCTTTCTCTCCATCGGAATGCGATTACTGCTTATTCTGTGTTGTTGAAGAATAGCGTGTTGCATGTGCGTGTGTGGGGGGGGGGGAGGGAGTGGGAATGAAGCTACATACAGTGTTTCGTACTTTCCAATTCGACAGCAGTACGCCCTGTCCATCGTGGTGTCTGGCGTGTAGAAGCATAGATGTCTTCTGTACAAGAATTCCAACTCCAATTATTCCAAGAGTTCAGGGTATCACACATACGGTCAGTAGCGGTCAAGCAAAGGTCAAGCAGTCTACAAGAGATAGTCTGTAACGATTGAGCAGTGGTAACACAGTCGACCGGCGACGGGGAGTAGTGGACAATGCCGAGGAAATAGAGGCACAATTTTCAAGCATACCTAAAAATATACAGCGGAATTTCTACCCAAGTCTTTCGTACCGTTTCTGCAAAGTGTGCGTTGCTGTAAGATAACACTGCAGCAGAGTAAAAACAGGTGATAAAGGATTTCTCAAGTGTCTTCTGTAAAGCGTGCACCACTGTATCACGATCCTTACTGTGGCGGAGCCTTTTCAATAAGTGCAGTGAGTTTAATGTTAAGTCATGGTCAAGAACCAATGAATAGAAGCATAGGTTGGAGGGAAGTTATCTAGTAAATGACTGATCGAAGTTGAATGAAAAAGAACTAGCCTCAAGAAGTTGTGAGCTTAGTGAATGTGATGGTGCGGCCTAGACCGGCATGCATGGAGGAAGAATTCAGTGAGTACCCAAAACAATTTTTGAACTCATATATTGTCGATTGCGCCCGTACTGGTGACAATTAAATGCCATTGTTGTGAGAAAGACATATAGCCCAATAGAGACACGAAATAGAGATAACTTGGTAGTTTATCAGTCAGGAAGTCACCAATTTTTCATATTCTATGCTTATGCCTCTTTTCTTTAAGGCCAAAATGCTATAAATCAATACAAGTATATGACGGAGCAACTCGCCCCGTCATCAGTACTTGTTAGAGGGAAGTCATTTGTAGGATACTGTACTTACAGGCAATTTTCGTTGAAATTTATGTCCGCTGTTGCTTAAAGAAGGTTTGGGTAAGTGAGGCCAGATTGAGTGCTAACGCAAGACTTCACGCCCAGCCGGCGAAAGGGTATACTGTCTGCGTAAACAACCGCGAGAATCGTTGAAGACAGTATGCCTCACTATAATTTTTATTTCTACATGCAGCATCGTTATGAAAATTTGAATCACTCGACGTAGACCCGTGCGTACTCATTGCAACTGTTCAGATGCTTTTGGGCTCACGGTCTGCGTCGCTGCTCGTCGCACCACGATGCTCGTGCCTTTTTTTATTTGCCTGTTCTTGACCGTGTTTATTGGCGTCCTGACATATAAGTGACACTCCCCGCCGTTGCTACGACTTACTTTTGGTTTTTCGCGCATAACTCGTGGGCCCCAAGTCATCACCGCAGTAATTCTGTAGGAGGGCTTCATACGCAAGCCGCGCTGTTTTGTCGAGTTGAAGTGTTTGGTGTGCATACGACCGCGCCGTGACTGAAGATGTAACAAGGGGTGGAACGACGGCAGTGCCATCGCAATTAAAGTAAACCAGGTGTATTTAGCATGGCCTTCTATTAATACACAGAAGGTGACGTTCATCCAAGGTGACGTAGACAGCGTGACGGGACGTGAAAGGCTTACTAAAAGTTACAGAA
Source organism: Rhipicephalus microplus (assembly GCF_043290135.1). Taxonomy (NCBI): domain Eukaryota; kingdom Metazoa; phylum Arthropoda; class Arachnida; order Ixodida; family Ixodidae; genus Rhipicephalus; species Rhipicephalus microplus. The sequence continues at coordinate 104,977 of NW_027464623.1, forward strand.
CGCGGATTTTTGGTAAAGCCATTTATTATATAAATGAATGCAGACGGCAAAAATGGAGACTTACTTGTGTAGAAGTAGAAGCTGACACTTTTCAGAGGCTGGATGTCAATAGAAAGACTGCCTAGAATTTGACGCACTTACAGTCGCGGCATAAAGCACGGTTAAAAGTGCCAAATGAATGTCATCCTGAAGTACTCTCTAGTAAACTGTGGAATTCCACACATGGCTCGTTGGTGGTTGTTATGGTTAGTCTCAGGCTCAAACAGCCCGACATACTTTCCTGGCACATCTCCAGTTCTTCATTGGGATTTTTTCTCTTTCTCTCATCTTCTGGCAGGAAGGCTTGAACATCATTCACAATAGACAACAATGGCACCACAATAGACAACGATGAATCAAGTGGCGCAATGGCTCCATTTTTACAACAAGAGTGGGAGAGGGCTCAGAAAAGGGTTCCTAGTAGTACATCAACAGGCCAAGATGGCATTCCAATTATGCTGATAAAGACATCAGGTCCGAAGTCTAAGCAGCCTTTGAGGGAAGCTGTGCGCAAAACAATAATCGATGGAGAAGTTATCGATGGATGGAAACTTAGCAGGATCAGCATGATCTACAAAGGAAAGGGGGACAAAGCTGACAGAAACAACTACCGTCCTATAACAGTGACATCAGTGGTCTACAGGCTGGCGATGCAGATTATAAAGGAAAGACTGCAGGCATGGATAGAGGATGAGGGGGTGCTGGGGAACTGCAGAATGGGTTTCGGAAACACAGGAGGTTGGAAGACAATCTGTTCTCACTGATGCAGTGCATCAAAATAGCAGAAAAGGAACACAGGCCCCTGTGGCTAGCATTTTTGGACATTAAGGGAGCGTACGATAGCGTGGTTCAAGAGGAATTGTGGGGAATACTGGACACACTAGGCGTGGAAAATGTAGTCACTAATCTTTTAAAGGATATCTATAAAGGTAACAAGGTAATTATAATGTGGGAAAAACAGGTATCCAAGCCTGCAGAGGTAAAACGGGGGCTTAGGCAGGGGTGTACCCTGTCACCCTTATAATTAATGATGTACCTACAAGTATTAGAGGCCAAATTAGAGGGAAGTGGACTGGGCTTCAACCTCTCTTTCGTCAAACAAGGAAAACTCATTGATCTGGCACTACCAGCATTGATGTACGCAGATGATATAGTGCTAACGGCCGACAACAAGGAAGATTTGCAGATATTGGTGGACATCTGCGGTAATGAGGGACATAGGTTAAATTTCAGATTCAGTAAGGAAAAATCAGCAGTCATGATTTTTAATGACAATGAAGGTAGTGTGCTTACAATACAGGAGGTCACGCTAGAGATAACAGATAAATACAAATATCTGGGCATATGGATAAGCAATGGGGCTGAGTACCTAAGGGAACACGAAATATACGTGTCGACTATAGGTAACAGGATTGCAGCGGTAATGAAAAACAGGACACTGTGAAATTACAATAGGTATGACGTTGTGAGAGGAATATGGAAAGGGGTCATGGTTCCTGGTTTGACGTTTGACAATGTGGTCTTGTGCATGAGATCAGAAGTTCAAGCAAGATTAGAAATTAAGCAACCTGGAATAGGTAGGCTTGCTTTAGGAGCTCACGGGAATACACCAAATCAGGGAGTACAAGGTGATATGGGGTGGAAATCATTTGAGGGCAGGGAAGCTAGCAGCGAGATAAAATTTGAGAAGCGATTGAGAGAAATGGGGGAGGAGCGTTGGGCTAGGAAGGTATTCAGCTACTTATACATGAAGAATGTCGGTACGAAATGGTGGAAGCGAACCATAAAATTGACTGGTAAATACTTGGAAAACAGCAGGGGGCCAAACCAAAAAGAATTATCGGTTAAGAAGGTGAAGGAAGCTGAAACCGATATGTGGAGAATTGGCGTGAATAAGAAGTCAGCATTAGAGATCTATCGAACTTTTAAGCAGGAAATAGCCAAGGAAAGCATCTATAATAATACTCGGGGTAGTTCTCTACTGTTTGAGGCCAGGACAGGAGTATTGCGAACCAAGACATGTCGGGCCAAATACGAAGAGGTAGACATGGTATGCAGTGCGTGTAGAGAGGAAGGAGAAACTGCCGAACACTTGATAATGTTCTGTAAAGACTTCACCCTTTAGTTCAGGATGATGGCGCAGAGTTTTTCAATGCACTGGGGTTTAGAGACAGTGAGGGCAAAATAGACTTTAAGCGGGTAGAATTAACTAGAAGGAGGTTATCTGATTGGTGGCTAAAGTCAAGGCACGAGTGAAAATTAAACCCTTCACTGCCAAGTACGAATCCTCAACCTCACTATTTAAGGAAAAAAATAAATCTCGTTTTTAATTCATTAAATATTACGGCTTGGTGGCGCTAGCCACCGCCCGATCTAAAGGATACAGCCATATCTATTCATTCATCCATCCATCCATCCATCCATCTATCCACAGTATATCCATGAAGTAAATGATGATGAGTGGCACGAAACGCCCTTCTGACGAATGCGTGTTCCAGTGTGATAGTAGCAGAGAGACAGACATACAGGCAGATGGACGAACGGGCAGACGAACTCACTGAATATGATGTGATATTTCGTCATACATCTTATTCTTTCATACTAAGTTTGGTTTTGGTTTACCACAAGCTAAGGGGGTGATCAGGGCAATATCCAGACACAAGCGGATATATAAATATATATATATATATATATATATATATATATATATATATATATATATATATATAGATAGACACATGAATAGAGGGGTAGATAAATAGATAGATTGAAAGTGCGAAAAAGATGCTTCGCATTTGATAGCAGCTCACTACGTGATTACTTGTGCAGAAGTTAATATTGTGGAATTTACAGTCTAGGTGTCAGGTTACGATTGGGCAGATTGTACCCTGTATTGCGTTGACGTCGGGCCGACGGGCTGATAATGCGGCCATTCACGTGGTATTCTCATGGATAATTATGTTCATGACTAAGCGCAAGGTCTGATATTTCGCGATGGTCCCGATACCCTAGACGATTAGGGTTAGGAGCATCACTCCGACCCATTACTCTCTGTTCACGAAATAGTGAAACACTATATGCTTGGGTGCTGGCAATATCCTCTCACACACCTAAAGCTGACTGTACCTCAATCTCCCACGCGGAGAGTCTTACAAACAAGATCTTTCCCGTTTGGAGGAAGGTTTAGTCCTTTTGCTGTGGACATCAATCCACACTGCCCTGCATGCCATTAAAAACATCGATCGTTAGCTCACAGGCTATGGCAATGTTGGGCGTTACAGAATGCCACCTTTAATGTTCTACTCCAGGCTAAGTTATTGTGTCTTTTGTTTGGGAACAACAACAGCACAGAACTATAAAACATTATTCACGTTACAGAAAAAGTACTACGACTAAACGAAGGATACTACAGTCACACACAAAATTTTATCACACGTCCGTTATTTTTCAATTATTTATTATTACAAGCAAACCAGATATATTACTGAAAGTTACTTCTGTACATAAAGAATAACAAACTATACCCCATGTTCCATTCTTCTCGATGTGTTGAGTACTGTCTCCGTACACCTGGCATAAGAACACCGAGAACTAGGACTACCTATGGTCAGCAACATACTAACTATCAAATACCCAGTCTCCTAAACAAACTTGAAAATGCTGTTGACCTAAATAAAAACAAATTCTAAAAATACATTCAAGGAAATTCCCCTTCATAATTGCATTGGATATGTTTATTATAATATTTTGATTAGTTATTACTAAATGTGTACCAATTGTTAACATTATAATTTTAATGCTGTTGTTTGCTTTTGAACTGTATATGTCTGCAAATGTGTTTTTTATCTCACCTGTTTTACATTTTGCGATAATGATGTTTATCTTTAATGGTATTTTGTTTTTTGTTATGCATTTTGTTCTGTTCTTTTTCACATTGTAGCGTTTATTTGTCTGATTATAATTTGCTGATTATAGTTTTCTAGGTAGTATTTTTGTAAAAAGTTGTTTTTTATCTGCGTCTAAGTTGTGTACCAGACTGAATTTCGGAGCAAAAGCCTCCGTCAGGCTTTGCAGCCTTCTGATTTTGCTTCGTGTTTTTCCTATGTACAGGAAAAAGAAGTAAACCTCAGACCTCAAAAGTACAAGGAGGAAGCCCTTGATAGTGGCGATCTCCATGAACAAGTAAGGGCTGTTCAAAGGGTCCGCGAACGTGCGTAGGTCCATTGTCTTCCCGCCTCGACGTGCGCGCGGCCCGCAACTAGGACTCTGTAGTACCTTAGAACACAAATAAAGTTAGTTGACTGACCGAATCATTCAGGAGGACCACACGTGCTGCATTTAAGGGCTAATAGCCCGCTGTCTATTCTCTGAACATTACTTCTGTGTTCGCGCAATTGGTTGTTCACACATTGGGTTGTCTGACCGACGTACTGCTTTCCGCATGTCAGCGGGACATTGTAGATCACACCCTCTGCACATACTGTGTAGCAGCACATGTGGCACTCTTGAATGCGAACCCCAATTCGAAAGGGGCCGAGTGGTGGAGTGGTGTGGTTCCCGATTAAGGCGTTAAATGTTTGAGGCAGCAGAAGTTGGGTGACTTGGCAATAACGGCGTGATCATCTCGTCCATTTTCTTGACGGAAAAAGAAGTGCACTATTTGTCCCGCGCGTGACCGCCCAAAGAGACGTTGCGAGATTCATATTGCCCCAATACCACTACTTCCTTGTGGCATATATGTATATATATATATATATATATATATATATATATATATATATATATATATATATATATATATATATATATATATATATATATATATATATATGGAAATATTGATCAGTAATCTTTTGTGCGCTTGTCGCTTTTCTTTGTGTTCGTCCTTGTTTTGGAAACAAACTTCAGTTGTAAGTTCAGCGGTCGTCTGTGTGTCTTCCTATCCTTTCTCCTACGTTGCGCTGTTATCACTATAAAACAGCAAAAGCTTCACTCCCACAAAAAGAAAAAAGGCTTTCGATTTGCTCTCGTCAGCGTTGTCGGGAAGAGAGGCCGACATTCGAGATTTTTTTCGGCTTTCTTGTCCGCCACTGTTACTTCTACTGGCGCCTCGCAAAGCCAGAATTGGTAGTGCGCGTGGACAAAAGAAACAAACAAGTACCAGCGTGTACAAAACCACTGAGAAACTGAGCGCTTGTATACAGCCAGCTGTGCACACTCAGCGAAGCTTAGATGTGGGGCTCTACAAGGAAAAATATTTGCAATACCGATTCTCTAAGGCTGCTCGTTTCTGTGTTGCAAAACTTGCGGATATGGGTGGGCGAGTTGTAGGCACGCTACGAAGAGAGAGAGAGAGAGAGAGAAGCTGTTTGGATTGCCACCTACGAGAGCTTTTCAGCTTTTTGAACGCGTTGCAAGCTTGTAGAATTGAGGTAGAGTACGGGACTACTTGCATATATTTCAAACTGCAAAACAGCGACACATTTCTGAAACATAGACAAGAGGCTGTCACTGCAAGCAATATGTATCGTGCGTCAAAACAGGAAGAACGAGGAATATCTGTGAAATGAAAGTTCTCGAAAAAGCTTGGAATCTTATCCTCGGAATGTATACTCTCGAACCGAAAAAACTGGGGTATGTTTGAATAGAAAACGCTTGCACTTTCATTCGTCAAAAGCTGAGGGTAAGAGCCTTTTTGTTGTACGGGTGAGGTTGCTGAAGTTGCAAAATGGCTTTTCGTTTGCGTAGCCCCCTTGCAATGCCATTTTTCTAAAGGTGCGCACGAAGGAGAGATATACCGACTTGAAGACGGGTTTCACAAAACGATTGAAAAGATGGTTGGCGTAACGTAATTGGGTTGTCTGGGTCACTTCCAGTTGTACTAACTTACAGCTTCAAAAAGTCAACTAGTGGACGAGGACTTAGGAGTATGTGATAGGTTCTTGCATAAGAAAAATATATGGAACTTGGCCAGGCTCCACTCTAGCTACTCACGTTCTTGTCGCCGGCGCAATGGAATCAAGGTTGCTTCTTGCCGGCGCTATTGCCAGTGTTTCTAGGTTCAGCACATTTGGGATTTCTCCGTGCACGTCATAGCGGTAAGTACATATTTGTATGCCGCCAAATGCATAGAGTCCCAGAAATAGGGTGCACAAACAAACCAATTTATTGAGCACTTTCATAATAATAATAAAATTTATACCAGTAGAGGTAACAACCATTACTGTTCTGCCGTCTCACAATGTACAAAAACTTACCAACCAGATGTCTAGGCTGTCATTGTATTATTTTTTCGATCGTTCAGTCAAAAAATAAAATGACTTTTATTTTCACCAAAGACATACAAACAAAAAACTTTCACGGTGATAGAAGGTAACAAAAAAAAAGCTCCCTAGCTACGTCTTGGCGATGCTCCACCCAGTTATTTCTAATTCAACACAAACCTTAGCACACGGGTAGAAGTAATATAATTGATTGATATGTGGAGTTTAACGTGCCAAAACCACCATATGATTATGAGAGACGCTTAGTGAAGAGTTCCGGATATTTCGACCACCTGGGATTCTTTAACGTGCACCTGAATTCGAGCCCACGGGCCTACAACATTTTCTCCTCTATCGAAAATGCAGCCGCTGCAGCCTAGATTCGGTCCCACGACCTGCGAGTCAGCAGCCGAGCACCTTAGCGACTATAACACCGCATCGGGGCTAGAAAAAAAGTTAAAAAGTATAGTGTTGGCATACCCAATATTTCGCTTTGTTGAGTGAAGTCCACAGTGCCAAGAAGCCAACAACTTCATTGGGGTAACAATGACAATTTCAGCCATTGGCCCAAACGCAATAACCGAATAAATAGCAGATAAGACACTTGATAATTCACACCTAATAACGAGACCATGAGGTAAGGCACGTATCCTATTGCTTCTAAGGCGTACCGTATCTTCACTTAAAAAGTAAGCACCTACGTAATAGCATTGTACTTTATAGCTTAGTCTATTAATGTCCTTCTTGGAAGCAACGAGGCCTGGCACCAGCGGAGTTCTCTAATGCATTCCCCACCACGTACTCCTTCTCTCTCTGGTAAGCATCTGTCCATTGTTATTTGCTCTCTTGACAATAGCGTTCTCGCCGGAGTGACGCGAGATAAGCGGTACTAGGCGCCCTATAATGTACTCCGAAAGTTGGACATTCAAACAGCAGAACTGAGCACGAAAGCTGCTTTAATCAAGTTCGACGCTGAACATCACGGCCGTAATCAGAGCACGGCATTTCGAAGACAGGGGATACCAGTCTGGCTGCAACTGTCAACGACACCGTTCATAAACGTCCTCTAACTGTAGATTCACTTGTGAGGAAAATATAGGAAATCTCTACAAACAGACCCTCTGCAGGCATTATGCCGTGAAAAACGTCCGGTTAGAGCGTGTAATACACCATTTTGGAAGAGTGAAATAAGAACCAGGCATCACAAAATGTGAATAGCGTAAAGAGCGGGCTGTTGAGTGCTTCCCACACCACTACAAAAGACTCGGCCACAATTCTTCATACTCATCAGCCACAGACAGCATCAACAAGGTGCACGTAATGTCTTAGAGGTGTGTAGCGGGTACCCCGCGTCTCCGAAGATGGAATAGTGGCGTAGTGCCTGCTTCGCTACTTGTCAAAAGTTGGAATGATTTATGATTTAGTGGGTGCCATGCAAGCCTAACTGAAGTAGTGTTCCCAAAAATGTCTTAAAGAACGCTCGAAAAAGCCTGCTCTACCCATTATTGCTCTGACTGTCAAACGTGACACTATTTTTTCCTTCGTTTTTTTCACAGTAATAAGATTTGTTCTTATGTCAAAAAAAAAAAAAAAAGAAACGAACGACAGGCCAGCGCGGAAGGCGCAGTACAGTCACAGCGAAAGCTAGAAGAGCGACCTTTCAGAGTCTTTCAACACTCATTGGGTAACTACGGCAAGCACACTTGCGTGATACCCACTGGGGCATTAATAATAAAAACTTTATAAAGTGTAGGCCGGCACTCTCTGCGCTATTTTGCATCATTCTCCTAAGAAGTTTTGTATCCGCTAAACACTTTCAGGGAATTTCGCGCCATTCGTTCATGCAGCGGCAGACGACAATAATGAATGGCTGAAGTGGGCATGCGCACAGTTACTAAGGGAGCAAGAACAAGCTTTCGTAATGGGTTGGAACATTGCACGGCCCACTCGTTACGGTATTCTCATTGCGCGACGACTGGGTTTTCTTTCACTGTTTCAAAACGCTTTACAAGTCGTATTATGCGATTGCTTTCCCAACATCAAGCCTGACTAAGGCAAGTTTGACAAATAGCTACAAGCACCGGCATGGCTCAGTTGTAGAATACTGGGTTGGCACCGAGTGGACCCGGGTCGAGCCCCACTGTGTCATTGGTGCTAGGTCTCTTTCTTTTCTAATTTCGCGTGGTGTGGTTACGGACACCGGTGGCAGCGGTGGTGGACAACTACGCGTGACCCGAGTTGTGATCTCATAATAGCTTTCACAGTGAACAATCTCTTTGAGCTCAACGCCATGCTATTGACAACCTTTTCTTGCGCTCGTTTTGCAAATAAATGCATGCAATGAGACGCTCGCGCTGATGAGCGGTGCCGGCTGCTATTCCTCATTTGCGCATGCGCAATAGTTCTCAACGCAATGTAGAATGCAACGAAAACCTCTTCACCTCAGAGGCTCATAGAAGCCCCTCAAAGGCAAATGGTACAACACTGACGCACTCAGTACATGTTCTTCTAAAGAAAATGTGTTGATACAACAGAAAATTTCCCAAAAAAAGAAGTATTGCCGCAATTGAATTGTTAACACATTGCATAAATGTTCACTAAATTGTCACACCGATCATCAGTCCCTTAGGAATTCTGTGTTAAGTGCCTCGCAGTGGTTGCAACAATCAAGTTTTCGCGTGGCACGATTCTCTGCTGAAACTAAAAAATCACAGTATATCTACGGAGTGAATGATGATGAGTATAGTGAAGCGTCCCTCTGCCCGTTCGTGCTTCCGTCCGTCCGTTTGTTCTTGCTTCCGTCTATCTGCCCGACCATCCGTGCGTCCATCCATGCATCCATTCGTCTGTCCATGCGTCCGTCCACGAGTCCGTCCATCCATCTGTCTTTCTGTCTGTCTGTCTGTCTGTCTGTCTGTCTGTCTGTCTGTCTGTCTGTCTGTCTGTCTGTCTGTCTGTCTGTCTGTCTGTCTGTCTGTCTGTCTGTCTGTCTGTCTGTCTGTCTGTCTGTCTGTCTGTCCGATCCGTACGTCCGTCGGCTAGTGTGTGCATTCATCCGTCCGTGCGCCCATCTAGTGAACACTCCAAGTACCGCCATCTCTCATCTCGCATGTGCCACTGGTGGCTACGTACTACATACGTACATACATACATACATACATACATACATACATACATACATACATACATACATACATACATACATACATACATACATACATACATACATACATACGCACATACGGTACATACATACACCCATACATACATACATACATACATACATACATACATACAAGCGACGATCACCTTAAGAAGCTTCGCCCTTATAAACAAGATTCGTGCTTTCATGCAAACCGGTTTATAATAACGATAATTGTCATAAAATGAAATGCCTATTACATGTAGTACCTTTGCGGTTTTTCGTTTTCAAAATTGCACTGCAGCATGCAGAGGAAAGAGTTCAGTATTTAATTCAGACCGTGGGGCTAACGTGTTTGCTATTGATGTCGACCGTTAATCTAAACAAATCAATTTTCCTAAAAATTTGTTTTAAGACACATCGTAATTTTTTAATATATGTATGAACGTGCCCGTGTGCTTGTACTATTTGTGCTGTAGGCTCAGTCTATTAACTGTCATCGTCAGATCCACCTGCGGCGCTTGAGGCAGAAAATAGCACAACCATTCGACACAGTGCAAGTGCAGCGAACGCAGTGTGCGGAGCTCCTGTAGATGCCTCGCAAGCATGATAATTTACGCCCACATAATTCTACCGCATCGCTTTCACCAAAATGCAAACTCCCAGGACGGGCAATCATATTTGCCGCTTTCTGTACGAACGGCCTAACGAACTTTTGTGACAGAGCAAAGGCACCACGAGTGCCCCAAGTGAAAATTGTATGTGCCCCAAGTGAAAATCGCATAGAAAATTATAGCAGTCATTGATTTCGACAGTCATTGTCGGTAGGGCCAAAAAATATCCTTCCGCTCCCTAGAATGCCGTAATAACGTGGTACCTCAAACGAAGCAATAAATCGCTCTATTAGCAGAAAAGACTGAATTGTGCAGATATATTTGGGGACATTGAAGAAATGTCTGCTGCACCTTTTAGGAGTGAGGCTGTGTCAGCTTGCCGTAATTTGTGCGGCCTACAGGTATGTACGTGAAAGCTTTCATCGTAGTGTATAGATGGGTTCGCGGTTAAAAAGAACACTTTCGTGTGCACCATGTCTGGATTTTACTTTCTGGCAAAAACATTTCCGCTTATATTAGCAAAGGACTACCGGTGGTTGACTGTTCTGACTCCTTTTGACCGACCAGGGCTGTGAACGAAAAATTTTTCTACAATCGCTTGCAGTTATGTTGCCTTTAATGTGACAGGGGTTCATTAGTGTTTCCTTTAACAGGGGACGGTACTAGAAAGGGCCGACGTGGGTGCTGTGTCAACACACGCTTGAAAGATCGTGATATATCACTCACATCCGGAGGAGGCATGATTGCGCCGGCCCATTGAAGAGCCCGTGGCTGTCCAGTCCTTTTTAACAATACTTGCAATATCGGTGGAGGTACCACCAAATGTGTAAGACTAATAATCGACGCTTACGAAACGCAAAAACATGAACATGGTTATTTATTTAGCGTACCGTCCTTAATGTTATCACGAAAAGAGGTGAAGTCTTCAGAGAAATGCAATCGAAGGTGCCATGTGTTTTGTTTCTATCCGTGAGGCGGCTGCATTTTCAATGGAGGCAGAAACGCTGTAGGCCCGTGTGCTCACAATTGGGAGCACGTCCACAAACCCAAGGTGGTCAAAATTTCCGGAGCCCTCCATAGCGGTGTCCCTCACAATCATATGGCAGTTTTGGAGCGTTCAACTCCACATATCAATGAACCAATGCCATTATATCCGCGTGGCTTCCTAAGCGTATGGGGGTTTCGGTTATGCTCCATCTGTCACCTGCTTACTTCTCTCTCATCTACGTTATCAATGCCTGGTACATGTGCGTCTTGGTTTTCTTTTCGCGTATCTCTAATTTCATTAACCTGCCGCTAGTCCCAGTGTGCGTTGACGTCAAACGGCTCTTATGAACGCGTCTTTGTAGGCTGGGTTTATTAATTTTCCAAAATACCTTAAACAGATATTTGTCAGAGAAATTGAGTAAATCCCTGGAGTCATCCCTGGTCTAAAAAAATCAAGAACTCAACAGCTAGCTCAACAAAGCCTTTCAAAAATTGTATTTAGACAATCTAGAGATTGTGTAAAGAATATTTTAGATAATGTAGAGCTATTCTAAATATATTTTTGTAAAGAAATACTGCATAGCGACAGCCGTGAAACTGAAAACCTTCGAGAAAATATCATGAAAAGGGGAAGGGAACGGTCGCTGCAAGAATAACTTCACGCGATGAGAGGCCTACGCCAATGACGTCTTGCTCGCGTGTGTTTAGAAAAAGTGGTTAACAATTTAGAGCACTTGGTACTCTACTATATGGAAGAGCTTAAAGCCGTCCCGTGGGCCTCAGCACGTGATTGCTGACATCATAATCAATGAAAAGTGCGAATATTCGGTTCCAGTGCGACCTCCTGTCTCTGGCGCTTACATATCATTGTCTTCCTGTAACTGTCTCTGATTTAACCCGAAACTTTCTGTGCTGTCATTCTGCGCTGTGATTCAGAATCGTTCAGTTTCACCGTTTGAAGCTTTCATTGTTTAGTACAAGCATCGTCATTTACAAACTTTTTTTTCACCAAATGACCTGTGACATTAAAGGTGTTGTACAGTCTAATTTATTTAAAAATGCCTCAACTGAGGCAGATATACGAGTAATGAAGTATTGGGTAAGACTGCGCACAGGCGTTGGAACTCTATAGCTGCATAGTATGGCAGGTATTAGGTCATTCCAATTAATGTGAATATTTTTGTGTACCGTACAGATAGATACTTTGTAACAATCTTTTACATTGTAAATCACTCACGTTTACTTGATCTATTTGTCGACAAAGTAAATGAAATGATTATCCACACATGATGTACACGCGATCTACAAATAATGGATACAAGCTTGATATACGCACATTGAATTCCACTGTCTTATCAGAATGTGTACCTTCTTTCTTTAAGGGCCTAAAGGATGTCATGTATAAAGACGTATAGTTTATATTTTGCTTATTCTATGTCCTCAAGAGCAGAGTGCTTTGGCTATTTCTTGTAATTCATT